>NW_022097810.1:0-4655 GCF_006542625.1 Nomascus leucogenys
AACTCACAGAAGAATATCTGTGAAACTTCTTACAGTTCTGTGCATTCAACTAACAGAGTTCAACCTTATTTTGATTGAGCAGTTCTGAAACACCCTTTCTGTAGAAAATGCAAGTGGACATTCAGGGCGCTAAGAGGCCTATGGTGGAAAAAGGAAAATTCAAATAAAAACTACACAGAAGCAATCTGTGAACTTCTTTCTGTTCTGTGCATTCAACTAACAGTTGAACCTTAATTTTGATTGAAATTTCTGAAACACTCTTTCTGTAGAAAATGCAAGTGGACCTTCGGAGCGCTAAGAGGCCTATAGCGGAAAAAGTAATACCTTCAAATAAAAAATACACAGAAGCATTCTGTGAAACTTCTTTTCTGTTCTGTGCTTCAACTAACAGAGTTTAACCTTACTTTTGATTGAGCAGTTCTGAAACCCCTTTCTGTAGAAAATGCAATTGGACATTCAGGGCGCTAAGAGGCCTATAGTGGAAAAGGAATATTTTCAAATAAAAACTGCACAGAAGAATCTGTGAACTTCTTACTGTTCTGTCATTCAGCTAACAGAGTTGAACCTAGTTTTGATTGAGCCAGTTCTGAACCTCTTTCTGTAGAAAATACAAGTGGACATTCAGGCGCTAAGAGCCTATAGTGGAAAAGGAAAAGTTCAATAAAAACTACACAGAAGCATCTGTGAAACTTCTTACGTTCTGTGCATTCAACTAACGGTTGAACCTTACTTTGATTGAGCAGTTCTGAAACACTCTTTCTGTAGAAAATGCAAGTGGACATTCGGGCGCTAAGAGGCCTATAGCGGAAAAAAGATACCTTCAAATAAAACTCACAGAAGCATCTGTGAAATTCTTTTACTGTTCTGTGCATTCACTAACAGAGTTGAACCTTATTTTGATTGAGCATTCTGAAACACCTTTCTGAGAAAATGCAATGGACATTCAGGCGCTAAGAGGCCTATAGTGGAAAAGGAATATTTCAAATAAAAACTACACAAGAATATTTGTGAAACTTCTTCTGTTCTGTGCATTCAACTAACAGAGTTAACCTTACTTTTGATTGAGCAGTTCTGAAACACCTCTTTCTGTAGAAAATGCAATGGACATTCAGGGCGCTAAGAGGCCTATAGTGGAAAAGGAATATTTTCAAATAAAAACTGCACAGAAGAAATCTGTGAAACTTCTTACTGTTCTGTGCATTCAGCTACAGAGTTGAACCTCAGTTTTGATTGAGCAGTTCTGAAACCCTCTTTCTGTAGAAAATACAAGTGGACATTCAGGGCGCTAAGAGTACTATAGTGGAAAAAGAAAAAGTTCACATAAAAACTACACAGAAGCTATCTGTGAAACTTCTCTCTGTTCTGTGCATTCAACTAACGGATTTGAACCTTACTTTTGATTGAGAAGTTCTGAAACACTCTTTCTGTAGAAAATGCAAGTGGACCTTCGGAGCGCTAAGAGGCCTACAGCGGAAAAAGTAATACCTTCAAATACAAACTTCACAGAAGCATTCTGTGAAATTTCTTTCTGTTCTTTGCATTCATCTAACAGAGTTGAACCTTACTTTTGATTGAGCACTTCTGAAACACCCTTTCTATAGAAAATGCAATTGGACATTCAGGGAGCTAAGAGGCCTATAGTGGAAAAAGGAATATTTTCAAATAAAAACTGCACAGAAGCAATCTGCGAAACTTCTTACTGTTCTGTTCATTCAACTAACATAGTTGAACGGTAGTTTTTATTGAGCAGTTCTGAAACACTCTTTCTGTAGAAAATGCAAGTGGACATTCAGGGCGCTGAGAGGCCTATAGTGGGAAAAGGAATATCTTCAAATAAAAACCACACAGAAGCAATCTGTGAAACTTCTTACTGTTCTGTGCATTCAACTAACCGAGTTGAACCTTAGTTATTATTGAGCAGTTCTGAAACACTCTTTCTGTAGAAAATGCAAGTGAACATTCAGGGCGCTAAGAGTCCTATAGCGGAAAAATGAATATGTTCAAATAAAAACTACACAGAAGCAATCTGTGAAACTTTTTACTGTTCTGTGCATTCAACTAACAGAGTTGAACCTTAGTTTATATTGAGCAGTTATGAAACACTCTTTCTGCAGAAAATGCAAGTGAACATTCAGGGCGCTAAGAGGCCTATAGTTGAAAAAGGTATATGTTCAAATAAAAACTACAAAGAAGCTATCTGTGAAACTTCTTACAGTTCTGTGCATTCAACTAACAGAGTTCAACCTTACTTTTGATTGAGCAGTTCTGAAACACCCTTTCTGTAGAAAATGCAAGTGGACATTCAGGGCGCTAAGAGGCCTATGGTGGAAAAAGGAATACCTTCAAATAAAAACTACACAGAAGCAATCTGTGAAACTTCTTACGGTTCTGTTCTTTAAACTAACACAGTTGAACCTTAATTTTGATTGAACAGTTCTGAAACACTCTTTCTGTAGAAAATGCAAGTGGACCTTCGGAGCGCTAAGAGGCCTATAGCGGAAAAAGTAATACCTTCAAATAAAAACTACACAGAAGCATTCTGTGAAACTTCTTTCTGTTCTGTGCTTTCAACTAACAGAGTTTAACCTTACTTTTGATTGAGCAGTTCTGAAACCCTCTTTCTGTAGAAAATGCAATTGGACATTCAGGGCGCTAAGAGGCCTATAGTGGAAAAGGAATATTTTCAAATAAAAACTGCACAGAAGAAATCTGTGAAACTTCTTACTGTTCTGTGCATTCAGCTAACAGAGTTGAACCTCAGTTTTGATTGAGCAGTTCTGAAACCCTCTTTCTGTAGAAAATACAAGTGGACATTCAGGGCGCTAAGAGTACTATAGTGGAAAAAGGAAAAAGTTCACATAAAAACTACACAGAAGCTATCTGTGAAACTTCTCTCTGTTCTGTGCATTCAACTAACGGATTTGAACCTTACTTTTGATTGAGAAGTTCTGAAACACTCTTTCTGTAGAAAATGCAAGTGGACCTTCGGAGCGCTAAGAGGCCTACAGCGGAAAAAGTAATACCTTCAAATACAAACTTCACAGAAGCATTCTGTGAAATTTCTTTCTGTTCTTTGCATTCATCTAACAGAGTTGAACCTTACTTTTGATTGAGCACTTCTGAAACACCCTTTCTATAGAAAATGCAATTGGACATTCAGGGAGCTAAGAGGCCTATAGTGGAAAAAGGAATATTTTCAAATAAAAACTGCACAGAAGCAAACTGCGAAACTTCTTACTGTTCTGTTCATTCAACTAACATAGTTGAACGGTAGTTTTTATTGAGCAGTTCTGAAACACTCTTTCTGTAGAAAATGCAAGTGGACATTCAGGGCGCTGAGAGGCCTATAGTGGGAAAAGGAATATCTTCAAATAAAAACCACACAGAAGCAATCTGTGAAACTTCTTACTGTTCTGTGCATTCAACTAACCGAGTTGAACCTTAGTTATTATTGAGCAGTTCTGAAACACTCTTTCTGTAGAAAATGCAAGTGAACATTCAGGGCGCTAAGAGTCCTATAGCGGAAAAATGAATATGTTCAAATAAAAACTACACAGAAGCAATCTGTGAAACTTTTTACTGTTCTGTGCATTCAACTAACAGAGTTGAACCTTAGTTTATATTGAGCAGTTATGAAACACTCTTTCTGCAGAAAATGCAAGTGAACATTCAGGGCGCTAAGAGGCCTATAGTTGAAAAAGGTATATGTTCAAATAAAAACTACAAAGAAGCTATCTGTGAAACTTCTTACAGTTCTGTGCATTCAACTAACAGAGTTCAACCTTACTTTTGATTGAGCAGTTCTGAAACACCCTTTCTGTAGAAAATGCAAGTGGACATTCAGGGCGCTAAGAGGCCTATGGTGGAAAAAGGAATACCTTCAAATAAAAACTACACAGAAGCAATCTGTGAAACTTCTTACGGTTCTGTTCTTTAAACTAACACAGTTGAACCTTAATTTTGATTGAACAGTTCTGAAACACTCTTTCTGTAGAAAATGCAAGTGGACCTTCGGAGCGCTAAGAGGCCTATAGCGGAAAAAGTAATACCTTCAAATAAAAACTACACAGAAGCATTCTGTGAAACTTCTTTCTGTTCTGTGCTTTCAACTAACAGAGTTTAACCTTACTTTTGATTGAGCAGTTCTGAAACCCTCTTTCTGTAGAAAATGCAATTGGACATTCAGGGCGCTAAGAGGCCTATAGTGGAAAAGGAATATTTTCAAATAAAAACTGCACAGAAGAAATCTGTGAAACTTCTTACTGTTCTGTGCATTCAGCTAACAGAGTTGAACCTCAGTTTTGATTGAGCAGTTCTGAAACCCTCTTTCTGTAGAAAATACAAGTGGACATTCAGGGCGCTAAGAGTACTATAGTGGAAAAAGGAAAAAGTTCACATAAAAACTACACAGAAGCTATCTGTGAAACTTCTCTCTGTTCTGTGCATTCAACTAACGGATTTGAACCTTACTTTTGATTGAGAAGTTCTGAAACACTCTTTCTGTAGAAAATGCAAGTGGACCTTCGGAGCGCTAAGAGGCCTACAGCGGAAAAAGTAATACCTTCAAATACAAACTTCACAGAAGCATTCTGTGAAATTTCTTTCTGTTCTTTGCATTCATCTAACAGAGTTGAACCTTACTTTGATTGACACTT
>NW_022097811.1:0-8818 GCF_006542625.1 Nomascus leucogenys
CTCTGTTAGTTGAATGCACAGAACAGTAAAGTTTCACAGATTGCTTCTGTGTAGTTTTTATTTGAATATTCCTTTTTCCACTATAGGCCTCTTAGCGCCCTGAATGTCCACTTGCATTTTCTACAGAAAGAGGTGTTTCAGAACTGCTCAATCAAAAGTAAGGTTCAACTCTGTTAGTTGAATGCACAGAACAGAAGAAGTTTCACAGATGCTTCTGTGTAGTTTTTATTTGAATATTCCTTTTTCCACTATAGGCCTCTTAGCGCCCTGAATGTCCACTTGCATTTTCTACAGAAAGAGTGTTTCAGAACTGCTCAATCAAAATAAGGTTCAACTCTGTTAGTTGAATGCAAGAACAGTAAAAGTTTCACAGATTGCTTCTGTGTAGTTTTTATTTGAATATTCTTTTTCCTATAGGCCTCTTAGCGCCCTGAATGTCCACTTGCATTTTCTACAGAAAGAGTGTTTCAGAACTGCTCAATCAAAATAAGGTTCAACTCTGTTAGTTGAATGCACAGAACAGTAAGAAGTTTCACAGATTGCTTCTGTGTAGTTTTTATTTGAAATATTTTTTCCACTATAGGCCTCTTAGCGCCCTGAATGTCCACTTGCATTTTCTACAGAAAGATGTTTCAGAACTGCTCAATCAAATAAGGTTCAACTCTGTTAGTTGAATGCACAGAACAGTAAGAAGTTTCACAGATTGCTTCTGTGTAGTTTTTATTTGAAATATTCCTTTTTCCACTATAGGCCTCTTAGCGCCCTGAATGTCCTTGCATTTTCTACAGAAAGAGGTGTTTCAGAACTGCTCAATCAAAAGTAAGGTTCAACTCTGTTAGTTGAATGCACAGAACAGAAAAGTTTCACAGATTGCTTCTGTGTAGTTTTTATTTGAAATATTCCTTTTTCCTATAGGCCTCTTAGCGCCCTGAATGTCCACTTGCATTTTCTACAGAAAGAGTGTTTCAGAACTGCTCAATCAAAAGTAAGGTTCAATCTGTTAGTTGAATGCACAGAACAGTAAGAAGTTTCACAGATTGCTTCTGTGTAGTTTTTATTTGAATATTCCTTTTTCCACTATAGGCCTCTTAGCGCCCTGAATGTCCACTTGCATTTTCTACAGAAAGAGTGTTTCAGAACTGCTCAATAAAAACTAAGGTTCAACTCTGTTAGTTGAATGCACAGAACAGTAAGAAGTTTCACAGATTGCTTCTGTGTAGTTTTTATTTGAAATATTCCTTTTTCCACTATAGGCCTCTTAGCGCCCTGAATGTCCACTTGCATTTTCTACAGAAAGAGTGTTTCAGAACTGCTCAATCAAAAGTAAGGTTCAACTCTGTTAGTTGAATGCAAGAACAGTAAGAAGTTTCACAGATTGCTTCTGTGAGTTTTTATTTGAATATTCCTTTTTCCGCTATAGGACTCTTAGCGCCCTGAATGTCCACTTGCATTTTCTACAGAAAGAGTGTTTCAGAACTGCTCAATCAAAAGTAAGGTTCAACTCTGTTAGTTGAAAGCACAGAACAGAAGAAGTTTCACAGATTGCTTCTGTGTGTTTTTATTTGAAATTTCCTTTTTCCACTATAGGCCTCTTAGCGCCCTGAATGTCCACTTGCATTTTCTACAGAAAGAGGTTTCAGAACTGCTCAATCAAAATAAGGTTCAACTCTGTTAGTTGAATGCACAGAACAGTAAGAAGTTTCACAGATTTCTTCTGTGAGTTTTTATTTGAAATTCCTTTTTCCACTATAGGCCTCTTAGCGCCCTGAATGTCCACTTGCATTTTCTACAGAAAGAGGGTTTCAGAACTGCTCAATCAAAAGTAAGGTTCAACTCTGTTAGTTGAATGCACAGAACAGAAGAAGTTTCACAGATGCTTCTGTGTAGTTTTTATTTGAAGGTATTATTTTTCCACTATAGGCCTCTTAGCGCCCTGAATGTCCACTTGCATTTTCTACAGAAAGAGTGTTTCAGAACTGCTCAATCAAAATAAGGTTCAACTCTGTTAGTTGAATGCACAGAACAGTAAGAAGTTTCACAGATTGCTTCTGTGTAGTTTTTATTTGAATATTCCTTTTTCCACTATAGGCCTCTTAGCGCCCTGAATGTCCACTTGCATTTTCTACAGAAAGAGGGTTTCAGAACTGCTCAATCAAAAGTAAGGTTCAACTCTGTTAGTTGAATGCACAGAACAGTAAGAAGTTTCACAGATTGCTTCTGTGTAGTTTTTTTTGAAGGTATTACCTTTTTCCTATAGGCCTCTTAGCGCCCTGAATGTCCACTTGCATTTTCTACAGAAAGAGTGTTTCAGAACTGCTCAATCAAAATAAGGTTCAACTCTGTTAGTTGAATGCACAGAACAGTAAGAAGTTTCACAGATTGCTTCTGTGTAGTTTTTATTTGAAGGTATTCCTTTTTCCACTATAGGCCTCTTAGCGCCCTGAATGTCCACTTGCATTTTCTACAGAAAGAGTGTTTCAGAACTGCTCAATCAAAATAAGGTTCAACTCTGTTAGTTGAATGCACAGAACAGTAAGAAGTTTCACAGATTGCTTCTGTGTAGTTTTTATTTGAACATATTCCTTTTTCCACTATAGGCCTCTTAGCGCCCTGAATGTCCACTTGCATTTTCTACAGAAAGAGTGTTTCAGAACTGCTCAATAAAACTAAGGTTCAACTCTGTTAGTTGAATGCACAGAACAGTAAGAAGTTTCACAGATTGCTTCTGTGTGTTTTTATTTGAAATATTCCTTTTTCCACTATAGGCCTCTTAGCGCCCTGAATGTCCACTTGCATTTTCTACAGAAAGAGTGTTTCAGAACTGCTCAATAAAACTAAGGTTCAACTCTGTTAGTTGAATGCACAGAACAGTAAGAAGTTTCACAGATTGCTTCTGTGAGTTTTTATTTGAAATATTCCTTTTTCCACTATAGGCCTCTTAGCGCCCTGAATGTCCACTTGCATTTTCTACAGAAAGAGGGTGTTTCAGAACTGCTCAATCAAAAGTAAGGTTCAACTCTGTTAGTTGAATGCAAGAACAGAAGAAGTTTCACAGATGCTTCTGTGAGTTTTTATTTGAAGGTATTCCTTTTTCCCTATAGGCCTCTTAGCGCCCGAATGTCCACTTGCATTTTCTACAGAAAGAGTGTTTCAGAACTGCTCAATCAAAAGTAAGGTTCAACTCTGTTAGTTGAATGCACAGAACAGAGAAGTTTCACAGATGCTTCTGTGTAGTTTTTATTTGAAATTTCCTTTTTCCACTATAGTCTTAGCGCCCTGAATGTCCACTTGCATTTTCTACAGAAAGAGTGTTTCAGAACTGCTCAATCAAAACTAAGGTTCAACTCTGTTAGTGAATGCACAGAACAGTAAGAAGTTTCACAGATTCTTCTGTGTAGTTTTTATTTGAAATATTCCTTTTTCCACTATAGGCCTCTTAGCGCCCTGAATGTCCAATTGCATTTTCTACAGAAAGAGGTTTCAGAACTGCTCAATCAAAAGTAAGGTTCAACTCTGTTAGTTGAATGCACAGAACAGTAAAAAGTTTCACAGATGCTTCTGTGTAGTTTTTATTTGAAGGTATTCCTTTTTCCTATAGGCCTCTTAGCGCCCTGAATGTCCACTTGCATTTTCTACAGAAAGAGTGTTTCAGAACTGCTCAATCAAAATAAGGTTCAACTCTGTTAGTTGAAAGCACAGAACAGTAAGAAGTTTCACAGATTGCTTCTGTGTAGTTTTTATTTGAAGGTATTCCTTTTTCCACTATAGGCCTCTTAGCGCCCTGAATGTCCACTTGCATTTTCTACAGAAAGGGTGTTTCAGAACTGCTCAATCAAAAGTAAGGTTCAACTCTGTTAGTTGAATGCACAGAACAGTAAGAAGTTTCACAGATTGCTTCTGTGTAGTTTTTATTTGAACATATTCCTTTTTCAACTATAGGCCTCTAAGCGCCCTGAATGTCACTTGCATTTTCTACAGAAAGAGTGTTTCAGAACTGCTCAATAAACTAAGGTTCAACTCTGTTAGTTGAATGCACAGAACAGTAAAAGTTTCACAGATTGCTTCTGTGTAGTTTTTATTTGAACATATTTTTTTCCTATAGGCCTCTTAGCGCCCTGAATGTCCACTTGCATTTTCTACAGAAAGAGTGTTTCAGAACTGCTCAATAAAAACTAAGGTTCAACTCTGTTAGTTGAATGCACAGAACAGTAAGAAGTTTCACAGATTGCTTCTGTGTTGTTTTTATTTGAAGATATTCCTTTTTCCACTATAGGCCTCTTAGCGCCCTGAATGTCCACTTGCATTTTCTACAGAAAGAGTGTTTCAGAACTGCTCAATAATAACTAAGGTTCAACTCTGTTAGTTGAATGCACAGAACAGTAAGAAGTTTCACAGATTGCTTCTGTGAGTTTTTATTTGAAATATTCCTTTTTCCACTATAGGCCTCTAGCGCCCTGAATGTCCACTTGCATTTTCTACAGAAAGAGGTGTTTCAGAACTGCTCAATCAAAAGTAAGGTTCAACTCTGTTAGTGAATGCACAGAACAGAAAGAAGTTTCACAGATGCTTCTGTGAGTTTTATTTGAAGGTATTCCTTTTTCCTATAGGCCTCTTAGCGCCCTGAATGTCCACTTGCATTTTCTACAGAAAGAGTGTTTCAGAACTGCTCAATCAAAAGTAAGGTTCAAATCTGTTAGTTGAATGCACAGAACAGAAGAAGTTTCACAGATGCTTCTGTGTAGTTTTTATTTGAATATTCCTTTTTCCACTATAGGCCTCTTAGCGCCCTGAATGTCCACTTGCATTTTCTACAGAAAGAGGGTTTCAGAACTGCTCAATCAATAAGGTTCAACTCTGTTAGTTGAATGCACAGAACAGTAAGAAGTTTCACAGATTTCTTCTGTGTAGTTTTTTTTGAATATTCCTTTTTCCACTATAGGCCTCTTAGCGCCCTGAATGTCCACTTGCATTTTCTACAGAAAGAGTGTTTCAGAACTGCTCAATCAAAAGTAAGGTTCAACTCTGTTAGTTGAATGCACAGAACAGTAAGAAGTTTCACAGATTGCTTCTGTGTAGTTTTTATTTGAATATTCCTTTTTCCACTATAGGCCTCTTAGCGCCCTGAATGTCCACTTGCATTTTCTACAGAAAGAGTGTTTCAGAACTGCTCAATCAAAATAAGGTTCAACTCTGTTAGTTGAATGCACAGAACAGTAAAAGTTTCACAGATTGCTTCTGTGTAGTTTTTATTTGAACATATTCCTTTTTCCGCTATAGGCCTCTTAGCGCCCTGAATGTCCACTTGCATTTTCTACAGAAAGAGTGTTTCAGAACTGCTCAATCAAAATAAGGTTCAACTGTTAGTTGAATGCACAGAACAGTAAGAAGTTTCACAGATTGCTTCTGTGTAGTTTTTATTTGAACATATTCCTTTTTCCACTATAGGCCTCTTAGCGCCCTGAATGTCCACTTGCATTTTCTACAGAAAGAGTGTTTCAGAACTGCTCAATAAAACTAAGGTTCAACTCTGTTAGTTGAATGCACAGAACAGTAAGAAGTTTCACAGATTGCTTCTGTGTAGTTTTTATTTGAAATATTCCTTTTCCACTATAGGCCTCTTAGCGCCCTGAATGTCCACTTGCATTTTCTACAGAAAGAGTGTTTCAGAACTGCTCAATCAAAAGTAAGGTTCAACTCTGTTAGTTGAATGCACAGAACAGTAAGAAGTTTCACAGATTGCTTCTGTGAGTTTTTATTTGAATATTCTTTTTCCACTATAGGCCTCTTAGCGCCCTGAATGTCCACTTGCATTTTCTACAGAAAGAGTGTTTCAGAACTGCTCAATCAAAAGTAAGGTTCAACTCTGTTAGTTGAATGCAACAGAACAGTAAGAAGTTTCACAGATTGCTTCTGTGTAGTTTTTATTTGAATATTCCTTTTTCCACTATAGGCCTCTTAGCGCCCTGAATGTCCACTTGCATTTTCTACAGAAAGAGTGTTTCAGAACTGCTCAATCAAAATAAGGTTCAACTCTGTTAGTTGAATGCACAGAACAGAAGAAGTTTCACAGATTCTTCTGTGAGTTTTTATTTGAAGTATTCCTTTTTCCACTATAGGCCTCTTAGCGCCCTGAATGTCCACTTGCATTTTCTACAGAAAGAGTGTTTCAGAACTGCTCAATCAAAATAAGGTTCAACTCTGTTAGTTGAATGCACAGAACAGTAGAAGTTTCACAGATTGCTTCTGTGTGTTTTTATTTGAAAATATTCCTTTTCCACTATAGGCCTCTTAGCGCCCTGAATGTCCAATTGCATTTTCTACAGAAAGAGGGTTTCAGAACTGCTCAATCAAAACTAAGGTTCAACTCTGTTAGTTGAATGCACAGAACAGTAAGAAGTTTCACAGATTGCTTCTGTGTGTTTTTATTTGAAATATTCCTTTTTCCCTATAGGCCTCTTAGCGCCCTGAATGTCCACTTGCATTTTCTACAGAAAGAGTGTTTCAGAACTGCTCAATCAAAAACTAAGGTTCAACTCTGTTAGTTGAATGCAACAGAACAGTAAGAAGTTTCACAGATTGCTTCTGTGTAGTTTTTATTTGAAATATTCCTTTTTCCACTATAGGCCTCTTAGCGCCCTGAATGTCCACTTGCATTTTCTACAGAAAGAGTGTTTCAGAACTGCTCAATCAAAATAAGGTTCAACTCTGTTAGTGAATGCAAGAACAGTAAGAAGTTTCACAGATTGCTTCTGTGAGTTTTTATTTGAAGGTATTACCTTTTTCCCTTAGGCCTCTTAGCGCCCTGAATGTCCACTTGCATTTTCTACAGAAAGAGTGTTTCAGAACTGCTCAATCAAAAGTAAGGTTCAACTCTGTTAGTTGAATGCACAGAACAGAGAAGTTTCACAGATAGCTTCTGTGTAGTTTTTATTTGAACATTTCCTTTTTCCACTATAGGCCTCTTAGCGCCCTGAATGTCCACTTGCATTTTCTACAGAAAGAGTGTTTCAGAACTGCTCAATCAAAACTAAGGTTCAACTCTGTTAGTTGAATGCACAGAACAGTAAGAAGTTTCACAGATTGCTTCTGTGTAGTTTTTATTTGAAGATATTCCTTTTTCCACAATAGGCCTCTTAGCGCCCTGAATGTCCACTTGCATTTTCTACAGAAAGAGGTTTCAGAACTGCTCAATCAAAAGTAAGGTTCAACTCTGTTAGTTGAAAGCACAGAACAGAAGAAGTTTCACAGAATGCTTCTGTGTAGTTTTTATTTGAAGGTATTACTTTTTCCGCTATAGGCCTCTTAGCGCTCCGAATGTCCACTTGCATTTTCTACAGAAAGAGTGTTTCAGAACTGCTCAATCAAAATAAGGTTCAACTCTGTTAGTTGAAAGAACAGAACCGTAAGAAGTTTCACAGATTGCTTCTGTGTAGTTTTTATTTGAAGGTATTCCTTTTTCCACCATAGGCCTCTTAGCGCCCTGAATGTCCACTTGCATTTTCTACAGAAAGAGTGTTTCAGAACTGCTCAATCAAAAGTAAGGTTCAAATCTGTTAGTTGAATGCACAGAACAGAAGAAGTTTCACAGATGCTTCTGTGTAGTTTTTATTTGAACATATTACCTTTTTCCTATAGGCTCTTAGCGCCCTGAATGTCCACTTGCATTTTCTACAGAAAGAGTGTTTCAGAACTGCTCAATAAAAACTAGGTTCAACTCTGTTAGTTGAATGCACAGAACAGTAAGAAGTTTCACAGATTGCTTCTGTGTAGTTTTTATTTGAACATATTCCTTTTTCCGCTATAGGACTCTTAGCGCCCTGAATGTCCACTTGCATTTTCTACAGAAAGAGTGTTTCAGAACTGCTCAATCAAAACTAAGGTTCAACTCGGTTAGTTGAATGCACAGAACAGTAAGAAGTTTCACAGATTGCTTCTGTGTTGTTTTTATTTGAAGATATTCCTTTTTCCACTATAGGCCTCTTAGCGCCCTGAATGTCCACTTGCATTTTCTACAGAAAGAGTGTTTCAGAACTGCTCAATAAAATAAGGTTCAACTCTGTTAGTTGAATGAACAGAACAGTAAGAAGTTTCACAGATTGCTTCTGTGAGTTTTTATTTGAAATATTCCTTTTTCCACTATAGGCCTCTTAGCGCCCTGAATGTCCACTTGCATTTTCTACAGAAAGGGTGTTTCAGAAGCTCAATCAAAAGTAAGGTTCAACTCTGTTAGTTGAATGCAAGAACAGAAAGAAATTTCACAGAATTGCTTCTGTGAGTTTTTATTGAAGGTATTACTCTTTTTCCGCTGTAGGCCTCTTAGCGCCCTGAATGTCCACTTGCATTTTCTACAGAAAGAGTGTTTCAGAACTGCTCAATCAAAAGTAAGGTTCAACTCTGTTAGTTGAATGCACAGAACAGTAAGAAGTTTCACAGATAGCTTCTGTGTAGTTTTTATTGAACTTTCCTTTTTCCATATAGGCTCTTAGCGCCCTGAATGTCCACTTGCATATTTTCTACAGAAAGAGGTTTCAGAACTGCTCAATCAAAACTAAGGTTCAACTCTGTTAGTTGAATGCACAGAACAGAAGTTTCACAGATTTCTTCTGTGTAGTTTTTATTTGAAAATTCCTTTTCCACTATAGGCCTCTTAGCGCCCTGAATGTCCACTTGCATTTTCTACAGAAAGAGGTGTTTCAGAACTGCTCAATCAAATAAGGTTCAACTCTGTTAGTTGAAAGAACAGAACAGAAGAAGTTTCACAGATGCTTCTGTGTAGTTTTTATTTGAAGGTATTTCCTTTTTCCCCATAGGCTCTTAG
>NW_022097812.1:0-27126 GCF_006542625.1 Nomascus leucogenys
ACACAGAAGCATTCTCTGAAACTTATTTCAGATCTATGCATTCATCTAACAGAGTTGAACATTTCTTTTGATTGAGCTGTTTTGAAACACTCTTTTTGTAGAATCTGCAAGTGGACATTTGGAGAACATTGAGGCCTACTGTGAAAAACGGAATATCTTCCCATAAAAACTACACAGAAGCATTCTGTGGAACATCTTTCTGATCTGCGCATTCATTTAACAGAGTTCAGCCTTTCTTTTGATTGAGATGCATTGAAACACACTTTTTGTAGAATCTTCAATTGTACATTTTGCGAACATTGAAGCCTAAGGTGAAAAACGAAATATCTTCCCATAAAAACTGCACTGAAGCATTCTGTGAAACTTCTTTCTATTCTGTGCAGTGGAGTGGAGTGGATTCTAGTGGAGAATGGAATGGAATGGAATGGAATAGAATGGAATTGACAGGAATGCAAATGGAATGGAATGTGGAATGGAATGGAATGGAATGGATGATAATGGACATGATGAAAAAAAACAGTGGAGTGTAATGGAGTGCAATGGAATAGAAAGGAAGGCAGTGGAGTGGTGTTAAACCGAATGGAATGGAATGGAATGGAATGGAATGGAATGGAATGGAATGGAAATTAATAGAATGGAATTTAATGGAGTAGAGAGGAATTGAGTCGAATGGGAAGAATTGTTTGCCGTGGCCTGGAGAGGAGTGGAGTGGAGAAGAGTGGATTTGAATTAAATGGAATGGAATGCAATGGAATGGAATGGAATGGATTACAGTGGATTGGAGTGTAGTGTATTGCAGAAGAATGGAATGGAATGGAAAGCAATGGAAAGGAATGGAAAACAATGGAACGGAATGAAAATTTATGAAATGGAATTGAATGCAGTGGAGTGGAGTGAAGGGTATTTGAATTGAATGGAATGGAGAGGAGGGTAGTGAAGTGTAGTGGAATGGGAAGGAATGGAATGGATTGAAGTGGATTGGAGTGGAATGGAGGGGAGTAGAGTGGATTCCAGTCTAATGGAATAGAATAATGGAAGGGAATGCAGTGGATTGGAGTGCAGTTGTGTGGAGCGGAATGAAATGGAATCGATTGGAATGATATGGAACGGAATGGAATGGAACAGAATGGATCGAATGTAATGGAATGCAATGGAATGCAAAGGAATGGATTGGAATGGAATGGAACGGAATGGAATGGATGGAATGGAACGGAATGGAATGGAGTGGAATGGAGTGGAGTGGAGTGGACTGTTGCCGAATGGGAAAGAATGGAATGCAGTGGAGTAGAGGAGTGGAGTGGAGAAGATTGGATTTGAAAGGAATGGATTGGAATGCAACGGATTAGAGTGGAATGGGGTGGATTCTAGTTGAAAAGAATGGAATGCAATGGAACAGAATGGAATGGAATGAAATTGAATGGAATGTAATGGCATGGAATGGAATGGAATGCAATGGAATGGAAATGAATGGAATGGAAAGCAATGGAATGGAAATGAATGGAATGGAATGGAATGGAAAGGAAAAATGCAGTGGAGTGAAGTGGAGTGGAATGGAGAAGAAAGGAAGGGAACGGAGTGGAGTAGAATGGTGTGAATGAAATGGAGTGGAAAGGAATGGAAGAGAATGGAATGGATTGGCATGGAATGGAGGCGAATGAGAAGGAATGGAATGCAGAGGAGTGGAGAGGAATGGAGTGGAAAGAGTGGATTTTAATTCAACGGAATGGAATGGAATGGAATGGATTGGAGTGGATTGGAGGGGATTCTAGTGGAATAGAATGGAATGTACTGGAATGGAATGGAAAGGAATGGAAGGGAAAAATTGCATTGTGTCTAGTGGAGTGGAATGGAGAAGAAAGGAAGGTAGTGGATTGGAGTGGAATGGACTGGAATGGAATGGAGTGGAATGGAATGGATTAGAATGGAATGGAATGGAATGCATTCGAATGGGAAGGAGTTGAATGGAGAAAAGTGCAGTGGAGTGCAATGGAGTGGAATGGAGAAGAAAGGAAGGGAATGGCATGCAGTGGAATAGAGTGGAATGGAGTGGATTGGAATGGAGTGGAAGGAATGGAGTGGAAATGGAAATGTAGTGGAATGGACTGGAATGGAATGGAGTGGAATTTAATTGAATGTAGTGGACAGCAATGGAGGTGAATAGGAAGGAATGGAATGCAGTGGAGAGGAGTGGAGTGGAGAAGAGAGGATTAGAATTGAATGGAATGGAAAGGATTGGAGTGGAGTGGAGTGGATTCTAGTGGAAAAGAATGGAATGGAATGGAATGGAATAGAATGGAAAGAATTGGAATGGAGTGGAATGGAATGGAATGGAGTGGAAAAAAGTGTAGTGTAGTGTAGTGGAATGGAGAAGAAGGGAACGGAGTGGAGTGGAGTGGAATGCACTGGAATGGAATGCAATGGAAAGGATTAGAGTGGAATGAAGGCGAATGGGAAGGAATGGAATGCAGTGCAGTGGAGAGGAGTGGAGTGGAGAGAATGGATTAGAATGAAGAGAATTTAATGCAATGGAATGGAATGGAATAGAATGGAATGCAGTGGATTGAAGTGGAGTGGATTGGAAGTAGAATGGAATGGAAAGTAATGGAATGGAATGCAATACAATGGAATGGAATGGAATGCAGTGGATTGGAGTGAAGTTTGCATGGAGGGGAATGGAATGGATTGGAATGGAATGGAATGAAATGGAAAGTAACTGAAATGGAAAGGAATGGGATGGAATGCAATGGAATGGTTTGGAATGGAATGGAATTCACAAAAGTGCAGTGAAGTGCAGTGGAGTGGAATGGAGAATCAAGGATGGGAGTGGAGTGGAGTGGAAAAGAGTGAATGGAATGGAATGGAAAGGTACGGAATGGGATGGAGGAATGGAGCAGACAGGAGTAGAAGTGATGGGAAGGATTGGAATGCAGTGGAGTGAAGAGGAATGTAGTGGAGAATAGTTGATTTCAATTTAATTAAATGAAATGGAATGGATTGGAGTGGAATGGAGTGGATTCTAGTGGAAAACAATACAATGGATTGGAATGGAATGCAATGGAAATGGAATGCATTGAAGGAAGAGAATAAAATGGAATGGAAAAATGTACAAAGAGTGCAGTGGAGTGGAATGGAGAAGAAAGGAACTGAGTGGATGCAGTGGAATGGAGTGGAAAGGAAATGAATGGAGTGGAAGGAATGGAATGGAATGGAGTGGACCGGAATGTAGGCAAATGAGAAGGAATGGAATGCAGTGGAGTGGAGAAGGAGTGGAGAAGAAGGATATCAATTGAGGGAATGGAATGGAATGGAATGGATTGGAGTGGAGTGGTGTTTATCTAAGGGAAAAGAATGGAATGGAATGAAATCGAATGGAATAGAATACAATGGAATGGAATGGAAAGGAATGGAAAGGAATAGAGTGGACTGGAAATGGAGTCGATTGGGAAGAAATGGAATGCAGTGGAGTGCAGAGGAGTGGAGAGGAGAAGTTGTGGATTTGAATGGAATGGAATGGAATGGATTGGAGTGGAATGGAGTGGATTCTAGTGGAAAATAATGGAATGGAAAAGGAAAGGAATGGAATCGCATGCAATGGAAAAGAGTGCAGAGGGGTGGAGTGGAGTGGAATGGAGAAGAAAGGAAAAGGAGTGTAATGGAGTGGAAAAGAGTGGAATGCAATGGAATGGATAGTTATGGAATGGAATGGAATGGAATTGGACTGGAATGGAGGCGAATGGGAGGGTATGGATTGCACTGGAGTGGGAGGGGAGTGGAGTGGATAAGAGTGGATTTGAATGGAAATGGAATGGAAAGGCATCGACTGGAATGGAGGTGAATCGGAAGGAATGAAGTGCAGTGGAGTGGAGAGGTTCTTTGGAGAGGAGAAGAGTGGATTGAATTCAGTGAATGGAATGCAATGCAATGGGATGGAATGGAATGGAATGCAGTGGATTGAGTGGAGTGCATTGGAGTAGATTGGAATGGAATGGAAAGTATGGAAATGGAATGCAATGGAATGGAATGGAATGGAATAAAGGGCAGTGGAGTGAAGTGGATAGGCACGGAGAAGAAAGGAAGGGAGTGGAGTTGAGTGGAATGGAGTGGAATTTAATGGTATGGAATGGAATGGAATAGAGTGGACTGGAGTGGAGGAGTGGAGTGGAAGTGTAGGGGAGTGGAGGGTAGTAGAGTGGATTCAGGTGGAATGGGTTTGGAAGGGAATAGAATGGAATGGAATGGAATGCAGTGGATTGGAATGGAGATGCGTGGAGTAGAATGGAATGGAAAGGAATGGAATGGAATGGAAGCAAAAAAGTGCAGTGGAGGGCAGTGTAGTGGAATGGAGAAGAAAGGAAAGAGAGAGGGGTGGATTGCATTGGAGTGGAATGGAATCGGAATGGAATGGACTGGAATGGAGGTGAATGGGAAATAATGGAATGCAGAGATTGGAAAGGAGCGTAGTGGATAAGAGTGGTTTGATGGAATGGAATGGATTGGAGTGGAGTGGAGTAGATTCCAATAGGAAAAGAAGGGAATGGAATGGAATGGAATCGCATGGAATAGAAGGGATGGAATGCAAAAGACACGAATAGAACGGAATGGAAAAAAGTGAAGTAGAGTGCAGTGGAGTGGAATGGGGAGAAAGTAGGGGGTGGAGTGGAGTGGAATGAAGTGGAATGGATCGAATGGAATAGAAAGGAATAGAATGGATTAGATTGGTATGGAGTGGACTGGAATGGAGGCAAAACCGAAGGAATGGAATGCAGTGGAGTGCAGAGGATTCGAGTGGAAAACAACGGATTTGTATTGAATGGAATGGAATGAAACGGATTGGAAGTGGAGTGGATTCTAGTGGAAATGAATGGATTGGAATGGAATGGTATGGAATGGAATGGAATGGAATGGAATGGAATGGAATGGAATGGAAGGAAAAAGAGCAGTGGAGTGCAGTGTAGTGGAATGGAGAAGAAAGGAAGGCAGTGGAATGGAGTGTTATGGATGGAATGGAATGGAATAGAGTAACTGGAAGGGAGGTGAATGGGAAGGAATGGAATACAGTGGATTGGAGAGGAGTGAAGTGGATTAAAGTGCATTTGAATTGAGTGAATGGAATGGAATGGATTGGAGTATAGTGGAGTGGATTCTAGTGGAAAAGAATGGAATGGAATGGAATGGAATGGAAATGGAATGGAATGGAATGGCAATGGAATGGAATGTATAGGAATGGAATGGAATGGCATGCAATTGAATGGAATGGAAAAAAGTGCAGTGGAGTGAGGTGGAGTTGAATGGAGAAGAAAGGAAGGAGTGGAGTGGAGTGGAATACAATGGAATTGAATGGAAAAAATGGAATGGAATGTAGTGCACTGGAATGGAGGCGAATGGTAAGTAGTGGAATACAGTGGATTGGAGAGGAGTGGAGTGGAGAAAAGGGGATTTCAATTGAATGGAAGGAATGCAATGGAATGGAAAGGAGAGGATGGAGTGCAGTGTATTGGAATTGAATGGTATGGAGAGGAGTGTAGAAGAGTGGAGTGGAATGGCAAGAAATGGAGTGGAGTGGAGAGGAAAGTCATAGAGTGGATCATTTGGAATGGATTGGAATGGAATAGAATGGAATGCAGTGGATTGGATTGGAGTTGCGTGGAGTTGAATGGAATGGAGTGGAATGGAATGGAATGTAGTGGATTGGAATGGAGGCGAATGGGAAAGAATGGAATGCAATGGAGTGGAGACGAGTGGAGTGGATAAGAGTGGATTTTAATTGAATGGAATGGTATGGAATGGATTGGAGTGGAGTCGAGTGGATTCCATTGGAAAAGAATGGAATGGAATGGAAAGGAACGGAATGGAATGGAATGAAAAAATTGCATTGGAGTGTAGTGTAGTGGAATGGAGAAGAAAGGAAGGGAGTGGAGTGGAATGGAATGGTGTGGAATTGCATAGAATGTAATGGAATGGTGTGAAATGGAATGGAATGGAATGGAATGCATGCAATGGAGTGGACTGGATTGGAGGCCAATGGGAAGTTATGGAATGCAGTGGAGTGGAGAGGAGTGGAGTGGATAAGATTGCATTTGAATGGAATGGAATGGAAGGGAATGGAATTGAAATGAAAGGAACAGAATATAAAAAAGTGCAATGGAGTGCAGTGGAGAAGAATGGAGAAGAATGGAAGGGAGTGGTGTGGAGTGGAATGTAGTGGAATGGTATGTAATGTAATGAAACGGACTGGAATGGAATGGAGTGGATTGCAATGAAGTCGAAGGTGAAGGAATGGAATGCAGTGGTGTGGAGATGCGTGTAGTGCAAAACAGTGGACTTGAATTACGTTTAATAGAAATGAATCCATTTGAGTGGAGTGGAGTGGATTCTAGTGGAAAATAATGGAAAGTAATGGAATGGAATGCAATGGAACGGAATGGAATGGAATGGAAAGGAATGGAATGGAATGGAAAAAAGTGCAGTGGAGTGCAGTGGATAAGGATGGAGAAGAAAGGAATGGAGTGTAGTGGAGTTGAGTGGAATGGAGTGGAAGGGAATGGTATGGAATGGAATGGATTGGAATGGAATGGAATGGAATGGAATGGAATAGAATAGAGTGGACAGAATGGAGGCAAATGGGAAGGAATGGAATGCAGTGGTGTGGAGAGAAGTGGAGTCAGAAGAGTCAAATGAATGGAATGAATGGAATGGAATAGAATGGAATTAATGAAAAAAAGTGAAGTGGAGTGTAGTGGAATGGAATGGAGAAGAAAGGAATGGAGAAGAGTGGTGTGGAATGTAATGTAATGTAATGTAATGTAACGTAATGGAATGGAATGGAATGGAGTCAACCGGAATGGAGGTGAATAGGAAGGAGTGGAATGCAGTGGAGTGGAGAGGAGTGGAGTGGAGAAGAGTGGATTTGAATTGAATGGAAAGGATGCAATGAAATGAAACGGAATGTGATGGAGGGGAGTGGAGTGCAGTGTATTGGAAATGAATTGTATGGATAGGAGTGGAGTGGAGTGGAGCAGAATGGGAAGGAATGGAATGGAGTGGAATGGAGTGGAGTGGAGTGGAGTGTAGAGGAGTGGAGTACAGTAGAGTGGATTCAGCTGGAATGGATTGGAATGGAATAGAATGGAATGGAATGCAGTGGATTGGATTGGAGTTGTGTGGAATGGAATGGAATGGAATGGAATGGAATGGAACGGAATGGAATGGAATGGAAAAACGTGCAATGGAGTGCAGTGTAGTGGAATGGAAAGAAAGAAAAGGAGAGGCGTGGATTGCAATGGAGTAGAATGGTATGGAATGGAATGGAATGGAATGGAATGGAATGGATAGAATGGAGGCGAATGGGAAAGAATGGAATGCAGAGAATGGAGAGGAGTGTAGTGGAGAAGAGTGGATAGGAATGGAATGGAATGGAATGGAATGGAATGGATTGGAGTTGAGTGGAGTGGATTCTAGTGGAAATGAATGGAATGGAATGGAATGGAATGGAAAGGAATCACATGGAATGGAATGGAATGGAATGGAAAAAAGTGGAGTAGAGTGAAGTGGAGTGGAATGGAGAAGAAAGGAAGGGAGGGGAGTAGAGTGAAGTGGAGTGGAATGGAGAAGAAGGAAGGGAGGGTAGTGGAGTGGAATGGAGTGGAATGGAATGGAATGGAATGGATGGGATTGGAATGGAGTGGACTGGAATGGAGGAAAAATGGAAGGAATGGAATGCAGTGGAGTGCAGAGGAGTGGAGTGGAGAAGAGTGGATTTGTATGGAATGGATTGGATTGGAGTGGAGTGGAGTGGATTGGAAATGAATGGAATGGAATGTTATGGATTGGAATGGAATGGAAAAAAGTGCAATGGTGTGTAGTGGAGTTGAATGGAGAAGAAATGAAGGGGGTGGAGTGCAGTAGAATGGCGTGGAATGGAATGCAATGGAATACTATGTAGTACACTGGAAAGGAGGCGAATTGGAAGCAAATGCAATGCATTGGATTGGAGAGGAGTGGAGGGGAGAAGAGTGAATTTGTATGGAATGGAATGAAATGGAATGAAGTGGAGTGGAGTGGAGTGAATTCTAGTGGAAAAGAATGGAATTGAATAGAACGGAATGGAACAGAACGGAATGGAAGGGAAGGGAATGGAATGGAATGGTATGCAAATGGAAGAACGGAATGGAATGGAAAAATGTGCAGTGAAGTGGAGTTTAGTGGAATGGAGAAGAAAGGAAGGGAGTGGAAGGGAGTGTTATGGAGTGGAATGGAATGGAATGGAATGGAGTAAACTGGAAGGGAGGTGAAAGGGAAGGAATGGAATGCAGTGGATTGGAGAGGAGTGGAGTAGAGTGCATTTGAATTGAGTGAAATGGAATGGAATGGATTGGGGTGTATTGGAGTGGATTCTAGTGGGAAAGAATGGAATGGAATGGAATTGAAAGGAATGGAATGGAATTTAATGGAAGGGAATGGAATGGAAAAAAGTGCAGTGCAATGTAGTGGAGTTGAAGGGAGAAGAAACAGAGATAGTGGAGTGGAGTGGAATAGAGTGGAATTGAATGGAAAGGAATGGAATGGAATGTAGTGCACTGGAATGGAGGTGAATGGTAGGCAATGGAATACAGTGGAGTGGAGAGGAGTGGAGTGGAGAAAAGTGTATTTCAGTTGAATGGAATGGAATGCAATGGAATGGAATGGAGTGGAGTGGAGTGCAGTGTATTGGAATTGAATGGTATGGACAGGAGTGTAGTGGAGTGGAATGGAGTGGAGTGGAGTGGAGTGTAGAGGAGTGGAGAATAGTAGAGTGGATTCAGGTGGAATAGATTGGAATGGAACAGAATGGAATGGAATGGAATGCAGTGGATTGGAACGCATTGCGTGGAGTGAAATGTAATGGAATGGAAAGGAAAGAAATGGAATGGAATGGAAAAAAGTGCAGTGGAGTGTAATGTAGTGGAATGGAGAAGAAAGGAAGGGAGAAGGGTGGATTGCAATGGAGTGGAATGGAATGGAATGGAATGGAATGGAATGGAATGGAATGGAATGGAATGGAAAAAAGTGCTGTGGAGTGTAATGTAGTGGAATGGAGAAGAATGGAAGGGAGAAGGGTGGATTGCAATGGAGTGGAATGGAATGGAATGGAATGGAGGCAAATGGGAAAGAATGGAATGCAGATATTGGAGAGGAGTGTAGCAGAGAAGAGTGGATTTGAATTGAATGGAATGGAATGGAAAGGATTGGACGGGAGTGGAGTAGATTCTAGGGGAAAAGAAGGGAATGGAATGGAGTGGAATGGAATGGAATCGCATGGAATGGAATGGAATGCAATGGAATGGAATGGAATGGAAAAACTGCATTGGAGTGCAGTGGAGTGGAATGGAGAAGAAAGGAAGGGAGTGGAGTGGAGTGGATTCGAGTGGAATGGAATGGAATGGAATGGAATGGAATGGAATGGAATGGCATGGAATGGATTGGATTGGTATGGAGTGGACTGGAATGGAGGCAAAACGGAAGGAACGGAATGCAGTGGAGTGCAGAGCAGTTTAGTGGAGAAGAGTGGATTTGTATTGAATGGAATGGAATGGAATGGAATGGAATGGATTGGAGTGGAGTGGAGTGGATTCTAGTGGAAATGAATGGAATGGAATGGAATTTTATGGATTGGAATGGAACGGAATGGAATGGAATGGAATGGAAAAAATGGAAAAAAGTCCCAGTGGTGTGTAGTGGAGTTGAATGGAGAAGAAAGGAAGGGAGTGGAGTGGAGTAGAATGGCGTGGAATGGAATGGAATGGATAACAATGTAGTCACGGGAAAGGAGGAGAATGGGAAGGAATGGAATGCAGTGGATTGGAGAGGAGAGGAGCGGAGAAGAGTGAATTTGCATGGAATGGAATGGAATGGAAGGAATCAGAGTGGAATGGAGTGAATTCTAGTGGAAAAGAGTGGAATTGAATAGAATGAAATGGAACGGAATGGAACAGAATGGAAGGGAAGGGAAGGGAAGTGAATGGAATGGAATGGAATGGAATGGAATGGAAAAAAGTGCAGTGGAGTGTAGTGTAGTGGAATGGAGAAGAAAGGAAGGGAGTGGAATGCAGTGTTATGGAGTGGAATGGAATGGAATGGAATGGAATAAACTGGACGGGAGGTGAATGGGAAGTAATGGAATATAGTGGGTTGGAGAGGAGTGGAGTGGAGTAGAGTGCATTTGAATTGAGTGAAATGGAATGGAGGAGATTGGAGTGTAGTGGAGTGGATTCTGTTGGAAAAGAATGGAATGGAATGGAAAGGAATGGAATGGAATGGGATGGAATGGAATGGAATGGGAAAAAGTGCAGTGCAGTGTAGTGGAGTTGAAGGGAGAAGAAAGGAAGGTAGTGGAGTGGAGTGGAATAGAGTGGAATTGATTGGAAAGTAATGGAATGGAATGTAGTGCACTGGAATGGAGGCGAATGGTAAGCAATGGAATACAGTGGAGTGGAGAGGAGTGGAGTGGAGAAAAGTGGATTTCAATTGAATGGAATGGAATGAAATGGAATGGAATGGAGTGGAGTGGAGTGCAGTGTATTGGAATTGATGGTATGGAGAGGATTGTAGTGGAGTGGAGTGGAATGGGAAGGAATGGAATGGAGTTGAGTTGAGTGGAGTGGAGTGGAGGGTAGTAGAGTGGAATGAGGTGGAATTGATGGGAATGGGATAGAATGGAATGAAATGGAATGCAGTGGATTGCAATGGAGTTGCATGGACTGGACTGGAATGGAACGGAATGGAATGGAAAGCAATGGAAAAAAGTGCAGTACAGTGCAGTAGATTGGAATGGAGAAGAAATGAAGGGATTTGGGTAGAGTGCAATGGAGTGAAATGCAATGGAATGGACTTGAATGGAGTCTAATGGGAAAGAATAGAATGCAGGATTAGGAAAGGAGTGTAGAGGAGAAGAGTGGATTTGAATTGAAGGTAATGGAATGGAAAGGATTGGAGGGAATTGGGGTATATTCTAGTGGAAAACAAGGGAATGTAATGGAACAGAAAGGAAAGAACTGCAGTGGAGTGCAGTTGAGTGGAATGGAGAAGAAAGGAAGGGAGAGGACTGGGGTGGAATGGATAGGAATGGAATATAATTGAATTGAATGGAAGGGAATGTAGTGGAATGGAAAAAAGTGCTATGGAGTGCATTGGAGTGGAATGGAGAATAAAGGAACGGAGTGCGGAGGAGTGGAGTGGAGGGGAAAGGAATGGAATGGAATGGAATGGATTGTAATGGAAAGGATTAGACTGGAATGGAGACGAATGGGAAGGAATGGAATGCAGTTTAGTGGAGAGGAGTGGTGTGGAGAAGAGTGGATTTGAATTCAATGGAACGGAATGGAATGAAATGGAATGGAATGGAATGGAATGGGAAGGAATGGAATGGAATGGAATGGGAAGGAATGGAAAAAAGTGCAGTGGAGTGCAGTAGACCGGAATGCAAAAGAAACGAAGGTAGTGGAGTGGAGTGGAGTGGAATGGAATGGAAATGAATGAGTGGAATAGAATGGAATTGAATGGAATGGAATGGAATGAAATGGAGTGTACTGGAATGGAGGCGAATGAAAGAATGGAATGCATTGGAGTGGAGAGGAATGGAGTGGAGAAGAGTGGATTTGAACGGATTGGAATGGAATGGAATGGAAAGAAAGGAAAAAAGTTCAGTGGAATGTAGTGGAGTGTAATGAAGAAGAAAGGAAAGGAGTTGAGTGGAGTGGAATGGAGTGGAATGGAACGGAATGGAATGGACAGGAGTGGATTGGAATGGAGGCATATGGGAAGGAATGGAATGCATTGGACTTGAGAGGAGTGGAGTGGAGAAGAGCAGAGTTGAATGGAAAGGGATGGAATGGAGTGGAGTGGAGTGGATTCTAGTGGAATGAATGGAATGGAATGGAATGGAATGGAATGGAATGGAATGGAATGGAATGGAATGTAGTGGAATGCAAGGGAGGAGAGTGGGAAGGAATGGAATGCAGTGGAGTGGACAGGAGTGGAGTGGAGAAGAGTGAATTAGAATTCAATGGAATGGAATGCAATGGAATGGGATGGAATGGAATGAAATGCAGTGGAATGTAGTGGAGTGGATTGGAGTAGAATGGAATGCAATGGAATTGAATGCAATACAATGGAATGGAATTAAAAGGAATGGAATAGAAAGGAATGGAATGGATTGGAGTAGAGTGTAGTGGAAATGAATGGAATGGAGAGGAGTGTTGCGGATGGGAGTTCAATGGGAAGGAATGGAATGGAATGGAATGGAATGGAGTGAATTAGATTGGATGAAGGTGGAATGGAATGGAATCTAATGGAATGGAATGCTGTGGATTGCAGTGGAGTTGGTGGCAGAGGGATGGAATGGAAAGGAATGGAGTGGAAAGAAATGGAATGGAATGAATGGAATGGAATGGAATAGAATAGAAAGGAAAAAAGTGCAGTGGAGTGCAGAGGAGTGGAATGGAGAAGAAAGGAAGAGAGTGAATTAGACTGGAATGGCATGGCATGGCATGGCATGGAATGGAATGGAATGGAATGGAATGGAATGGAATGGAATGGAACATAGTAGACGGGAATGGAGGCGAATGGGAGGGAATGGAATGCAGTGGACTGGAGAACAGTGGAGTGGAGAAGAGTAGATTTGAATTGAATGGAATGGAATGTAAAGGAATGGATAGGCTGGAGTGGATTCTAGTGTAAAAGAATGGAATGGAAAGGAATGGAATGGAATGGAATGGAATGGAATGGAATGGAATGGAATGGAATGGAACGGAAAAAAAGTGCGGTTGGGTGCAGTGGAGTGGAATGGAGAAGAAAGGAAGGGAGTGGAGTGCAGTGGAACTGAGTGAAACAGATTGGAACGGAATGGAATGGAATGCAATGAAATGGAATGGAATGGAATGGAATGGAATGGAATGGAATGGAATGGAATGGAATGGAATGGGAAAAATGTGCGGTTGGGTGCAGTGGAGTGGAATGGAGAAGAAAGGAAGGGAGTAGAGCATAGTGGAATGCAGCGGAGTGGAATGGAATGGAATGGAGTGGTAAAAGTGCTGTGTCGTGCAGTGGAGTAGAATGGAGAAGAAAGGAAGGGAGAGAAGAGGAGGGGAAAGGAGTGGAATGCAATGGTTTGGAATGGAATGGATTGGAATGCAATGGAGTGTACTGGAATGGTGGCAAAAGGGAAGGAATGGAATGCAGTGTAGTGGAGTGGAGAAGAGTGGATATTTTATGAATGGAATGTAATGTAATGGATTGGAGTGGAGTGGAGTGGATTCTAGTGGAAGAGAATGGAATGGAACTGATTGGAAATGAATGGAATGGAATAGAATGGATTGGATGGATTGGAATGGAATGGAATGGAATGCAAAGGAATGGAATGGAATGGAATGGAATGGAAAAAATTGCAGTGGAATGAAGTGGAGTGGAATAGAGAAGAAAGGAAGCGAGTCGAGTGGAGTGGAATGGAATGAAATGGAATGGAATGGAATGGAATGGAATGGAATGCAATGGAATGGAGGGGAATGGGAAAAAATGGAATGCAGTGCAGGGAGAGGATTGGATTGGAGAAGAGTGAATTTGATGGAATGGATGAATGAAATGGAATGGAAAAAAGTGCGGTTGGGTGCAGTGGAGTGGAATGGAGAAGAAAGGAAGGGAGTGGAGCACAGTGGAATGCAGCGGAGTGGAATGGAATGGAATGGAGTGGTAAAAGTGCTGTGACGTGCAGTGGAGTAGAATGGAGAAGAAAGGAAGGGAGAGAAGAGGAGGGGAAAGGAGTGGAATGTAATGGTTTGGAATGGAATGGATTGGAATGCAATGGAGTGTACTGGAATGGAGGCAAAAGGGAAGGAATGGAATGCAGTGTAGTGGAGTGGAGAAAAGTGGATTTTTAATGAATGGAATGTAATGTAACGGATTGGAGTGGAGTGGAGTGGATTCTAGTGGAAGAGAATGGAATGGAATTGATTGGAAATGAATGGAATGGAATAGAATGGATTGGATGGATTGGAATGGAATGGAATGGAATGCAAAGGAATGGAATGGAATGGAATGGAAAAAATTGCAGTGGAATGAAGTGGAGTGGAATAGAGAAGAAAAGAAGCGAGTCGAGTGGAGTGGAATGGAATGAAATGGAATGGAATGGAATGGATGAATGGAATGGAATGCAATGGAATGGAGGGGAATGGGAAAAAATGGAATGCAGTGCAGTGGAGAGGATTGGATTGGAGAAGAGTGAATTTGATGGAATGGAATGGAATGAAATGGAATGGAATGGAATGGAATGGAGTGCAATGGAATGGAGGGGAATGGGATAAAATGGAATGCAGTGCAGTGGAGAGGATTGGATTGGAGAAGAGTGAATTTGATGGAATGGAATGGAATGAAGTGGAGAGGAGTGCATTGGACTCTAGTGGAAAGAATGGAATGGAATGCAATGGAAAGGAACTGAAAGGAACAGAACAGAATGGAATGGAATGGAAGGGAAAGGAATGGAAAAAAGTGCAGTGGAGTGTAGGGGAGTAGAAAGAAGAAGAAAGAAAGGGAATTGAATGGAGTGTTATGGAGTGGAATGTAATGGAATGGAATGGATAGGAATGGAATGGAATTGAATGGAATGAAGTTGACAGGAATGGAGGCGAATGGGAAGGAATGGAATACAGTGGATTGGAAAGAAGTGGAGTGGAGAAGAATGCAGTTGAATTGAATGGAATGGAATAGATTAGAGTGTAGTGGAGTGGATTCTAGTAGAAAAGAATGGAATGGAATGTAACGGAATGGAATGGAATGGATCGGAAAAAAGGGCAGTGGAGTGTAGTGGAATTGAATGGAGAAGAAAGCAATGGAATGGAGTGGAGTGGAATGGAGTGGAGTGGAATGGAATTTTATGGAATGGTATGGAATGGAATGGTATGGATTGGAGTCGAATGGAGGAGAATGGAAAGGAATGGAATGCCATGGAGTGGAGAGGAGTGGAGTAGAGAGGGGTGTATTTGAATGGAATGGAATGGATTTGAGTGGAGTGGAGTGGATACTACTGGAAAAGAAAGGAATGGAATTGAATGGTTTGGAATCGTATGGATTGGAATGGTTTGGAAAGGAATGGAATGCAATGGAATGGAATGGAAAGGAATGAAATGGAATGGACTAGAATTGAATGGAATGGAATGGAAAAAATTGCACTGGATTGCAGTGGAGTGGAATAGAGAAGAAAATAAGCTAGTAGAATGGAGTGGAAGGGAATGGAATGGAATGGAATAGAAAGGAATGGAATGGAGTGGAGTGGAATGGAGGCGAATGGGAAAAAATGGAATGCAGTGGAATGGAGAGGATTGGAGTGCAGAAGAGTGAATTTGATGGAATGGAATGGAACGAAGTGTAGACGAGTGCAGTGTATTCTAGTGGAAAAGAATGGAATGGAATGCATTGGAATGGAACGGAATGGAAGGGAACACAATGGAATGGAATGGAAAGGAATAGAAAAATTGCAGTGGAGAGTAGTGGAGTGGAAAGGAAAAGAAAGAGAGTGGAATGGAGTGTTATGCAGTGGAGTGGAATGTAATTTGCTGGAATGGTATGGAATGGAATGGTATGGATTGGACTCGAATGGAGGAGAATGGAAAGGAATGGAATGCCATGGAGTGGAGAGGAGTGGAGTGGAGAGGGGTGGATTTGAATGGAATGGAATAAAATGGAATGGATTTGAGTGGAGCGGAGTGGATACTGTTGGAAAAGAAAGGAATGGAATTGAACGGTTTGGAATCGTATGGATTGGAATGGTTTGGAAAGGAATGCAATGCAATGGAATGGAATGGAAAGGAATGAAATGGAATTGACTGGAATTGAATGAAATGGAATGGAAAAAATTGCAGTGGATTGCAGTGGATTGGAATAGAGAAGAAAAGAAGCTAGTGGAGTGGAGTGGAATGGAGTGGAATGGAATGGAATGGAATGGAATTGAAAGGAATGGAATGGAGTGGAGTGGAATGGAGGCAAATGGGAAAAAATGGAATGCAGTGGAATGGAGAGGATTGGGGCAGAAGAGTGAATTTGATAGAACGGAATGGAATAGAATGAAGTGGAGACGAGTGCAGTGTATTCTAGTGGGAAAGAATGCAATGGAATGCAATGGAATGGAACGGAACGGAACGGAACAGAATGGAATGGAATGGAATGGAAAGGAATGGAAAAAAATTGCAGTGGAGAGTAGTGGAGTGGAAAGGAAAAGAAAGAAAGAGAGTGGAATGGAGTGTTATGGATTGGAATGGAATGGAATGGAATGGAATGGAATGCAATGAAATAGAATGGAATGGAGTTCACTGGAATGGAGGCGAATGGGAAGGAATGGAATACACTGGATTGGAAAGAAGTGGAGTGGAGAAGACTGCACTTGAATTGATTGGAATGGAAAGGATTCGAGTGTAGTGGAGTGGATTCTAGTAGAAAATAACGGAATAGAATGGAATGGAATGGAACAGAATGGAAAAAAGGGCAGCAGAGTGTAGTGGAGTTGAATGGAGAATAAAGGAATGTAGTGGAGTGGAGTGGAATGGAATGGAATGGAATGGAATGGAATGGAAAAAAATTGCAGTGGATTGCAGTGGAGTGGAATAGAGAAGGAAGCTAGTGGAGTGGAGTGGAATGGAGTGGAATGGAATGGAATGGAATGGAATGGAATGGAATGGAATGGAATAGATTGGAATGGAATGGAGTGGACTGGATGGAGGAAGGAGTGGACTGGAATGGAGGCGAATGGGAAGGAATGGAATGCAGTGGAGTGGAGAGGATTGGAGTGGAGAAGAGTGAATTTTAATGGAATGGAATGAAGTGGAGAGAAGTGCAGAGGATTCTAGTGGAAAAGAATGGATTGGAATGCAATGGAATGGAATGGAAAGGAACGCATCGGAATGGAATTGGACGGAATGGAAAGGAATGGAAAAATGTGCAGTAGAGTGTAGTGGAGTGTAAAGGAGAAGAAAGAAAGGGAGTGGAATGGAGTGTTATGGAGTGGAATGGAAGGGAATGGAATGCAATGGAATGGAATGGAATGGAATGAAATGGAATGGAATGCAACGGAATAGAATGGAATAGAGTTGACTGGAAAGGAGGCGAATGGGAAGGAAAGAATACAGTGGATTGGAAAGAGGTGGAGTGGAGAAGAGTGCACTTGAATTCAATGGAATAGAATGTACTTGAGTCTAGTGGAGAGGATTCTATTAGAAAAGAATGGAATGGAATGGAATGGAATGGAATGGAATGGAATGGAATGGAATGGAATGGAGAGGAATGGAAGGGAATGGAGTGGAATGGAATGGAAAGGAATGGAATGGAAGGGAATGGAATGGAAAAAATGGCAGCGGAGTTTAGTGGATTTGAATGGAGAAAAAAGGAATGGAATTGAGTGGAGTGGAATGGAGTGGAATGGAAGGGAAAGGAATTAAATGGAGTGCACAGCAATGGAGGCAAATGGGGAGGAATGGAATAAAGTGGGGTGGAGAGGAGTGGAGTGTAGAAGAGTGGATTTCAATTGAATGGAATGCAATGGAATGGAATGGAATGGAATGGAATGGAATGGAATGGGAATGGAATGGAAAAAAGTGGAGTGGAGTGCAGTGGAGTTGAATGGAGAAGAAAGGAAGGGAGTGGAGTAGAGTGGAATGGAGTGAAATGGAATGGAATGGAATCTAGTGGAATGGAGTCTAGTGGAATGGAGGCGAATGGGAACGAATTGAATACAGTGGAGTGGAGAGGAGTTGAGTAGAGAAGACTGGATTTGAACTGAGTGGAATGGAATGCAATGAAACGAAATGGAATGGAGTCGAGTGGAGTGGAGTGCAGTGTATTGGAATTGAATTTTATGGAGAGGAGGGTAGTGGAGTGGAGCGGAATGGGAAGGAATGGAATAGAGTGGAGTGGAGAGGAGTGGAGTGGAGTGGAGTGGAGTGGAGGGTAGTAGAGTGGATTCAGGTGGAATGGATTGGAACGGAATAGAAGGAATGGAATGGAATGCAGTGGATTAGAATGGAGTTGCGTGGAGTGGAATGAAATGGAATGAAATGGAATGGAATGGAATGGAAAAAAAGTGCAGTGGAGTGGAATGGAGAAGAAAGGAAGCAGAGGGAGGAGTGCAATGGAGTTGAATTGAATGGAATGGAATGGAAAGGAATGTAATGGAATTGAATTGAATGGAATTGAGGCAAATGGGAAAGAATGGAATGCAGAGATTGGAGAGAAGTGTAGTGGAGAAGAGTGGATTTGAATGGAATGGAATGGATTGGAGTGGAATGGAGTATATTCAAGTGGGAAAGAAGGGAATGGAATGAAAAGAAATGAATGGAATGGAATGGAATAGAATGGAATGGAATCAGATGGAATGGAATAGAATGGAAGGCAAAGGAATGGAATGCAATGCAATGGAATGGAAAAAAGTGCAGTGGACACCAGTGGGGTGGACTGCAGTAAAAAGGAAGGGAGTGGAGTGGAGTAGAATGGTGTGGAATGGAATGGAATGAAATGGAATGGAATGGAGTGGACTGGAATGGAGTGAAAAGGAAAGGAATGGAATGCAGTGGAGTGCAGAGGAGTGGAGTGGAGAAAAGTGGATTTGTATTGAATGGAATGGAATGGAATGGATTGGAATGCAATGGAATTTAATGTAATGTAATGTAACGGAATGGAATGGAAAGGAATGAATGGAAAAAACTGCAGTATAGTGCACTGGAGTGTAATAGAGAAGAAAGGAAGGGAGTGGAGTGGAGTGGAATGGAGTGGAAAAGAATAGCATAGAATGGAATACAATGGAATGGAATTGAGTGGACTGGAATGGAGGCGAATGGGAACGAATGGAATGCAGTGGAGTGGAGGAGAGTGGTGAGGAGAAGAGTGAACTGGAATGGAATGGAATGGAATGGAATGGAATGGAATGGAATGGAATGGAATGAACTGGAGTGTAGAGAAGTGGATTCCAGTGGAAAAGAATGGATTGGAATCGAATGGAAAGGAATGAAATGGAAAGGTACAAAACGGAATGGAATGGAAAAATGTGCAGTGGAGTGTAGTGGAGTAAAATGCAGAAGAAAGGAAGCGAGTGGAATGGAGTGTTATAGAGTGGAGTGGAATGGAATGGAATGGAATGGAATGGAATGGAATGGAATGGAATTGAACGGAATGGAATACAATGGATTGGTATGGAATGAAATGGAGTTGACTGGAATGGAAGCGAATGGGAAGGAATGGAATACAGTGGATAGGAGAGGAGTGGAGTGGAGTAGAGTGCATTTGAATTGAATGGAATAGAATGGAATGGATTGGAGTGTAGTGGAGTGGATTCTAGTGGAAAAGAAGGGAATGGAATGGAATGGAAAGGAAAGGAACGGAATGGAATGGAAAAATTTTCAGTGGACTGTAGTGTAGTTGAATGGAGAAAAAAGGAAGGGAGTGGAGTGGACTGGAATGCAGTGGAATGGAATGGAAAGGAGTGGAATGGAATGTAGGGCACTGGAATGGAGGCAAATGGTAAGGAATGAAATACAGTGGAGTGGAGAGAAGTGGAATGGAGAACAGTGGATTTCAATTGAATGGAATGGAATCCAATGGAATTGATTGCAGTGGAGTGGAGTGGAGTGGAGTGCACTGTATTGGAATTAAATGGTATGGAGAAGAGAGTAGTGGAGTGGAGTGGAGTGGAATGGGAAGTAATGGAATGGGGTGGAGTGGAGTGGAGGGTAGTAGAGTGGAATCAGGTGGAATGGACTGGAATGGAATAGAATGGAATGGAATGGAATGGAATGCAATGGATTGGAATCGAGTTGCGTGGAGTGGAATGGAATGGAATGGAATGGAAAGGAATGGAATGGAATGGAATGGAACGGAATGGAATGGAATGGAAAAAGTGCAGTGGAGTGCAGTTGGAGTGGAATGGAGAAGAAATGAAGGGAGTGGAGTGGAGTGCCACTGAGGGGAGTGAGGTGGAGTGCCACTGAGGGGAAGGAATGGAATGGAATGGAATGGAATGGAATGGAATGGAGACAAATGAGAAAGTAGGCAATGAAGAGTTTGGAAAAGAGTGCAGAGAACAGAGGATTTGAACTGAAGGGAATGGAATGGAATGGACTCGAGAACAGTGGAGTAGATTCTAGTGGAAAAGAAGGGAATGGGAAGGAATGGAATGGAATGCAATGGAATGGTATGGAATGGAATGCAATGGAATGGTATGGAATGGAATGGAATGGAATGCAATTGAAAGGAAAGGAATGGAATGGAATGGGAAAAAGTGCAGTGGAGTGCAGGGGAGTGGAATGGAGAAGAAAGGAAGGGAGTGGAGTTGAGTGGAATGGAGTGGAATGGAATGGAATGGAATGGAATGGATTGTAATGGAATGGAGTGGACTGGAATGGAGGCGAAAGGGAAGGAATAGAATGCAGTGGAGTAGAGAGGAGTGGTGTGGAGAAGAGTGGATTTGAATTCAGTGGAATGGAATGCAATGGAATGGAATGGAATGGAATGCAGTGGATTGGAGTGTAGTGGATTGGAAGAGAATGGAATTTAATGGAAAGTAATGGAATGGAATGCAATGCAATGGAACCGAATGTAAAGGAATGGAATGGAGTGCAGTTGGGTGTAGAGTATTCTAAATGAATGGAATACAGAGCGGTGGAGGGCAGTGGAGCGGAAAGGGAAGAAATGCAATGGAGTGGAATAAACTGGAGTGGAATGGAGGGCAGTAGAGTGGATTCAGTTGAATAGAATGGAATGGAATGGAATGAAATGGAACACAGTGCTTTTGAGTGGAGTTGCGTGGAGGAGAACGGAATGGAATAGAATGGAATGGAATGGAATGGAATCGAAAGAATGGATTGGACAAAAGTGCAGCAGAGTGCAGTATAGTGGAATGGAGAAGAAAGGAAGTTAGTGGAGTGGAGAGGAATGGAGTGGAATGGAAAGGAATGGAATGGAATGGAATAGAAAGGAGTGGACTCAAATGAAGACGAATAGGAAGGAATGGAATGCAGTGGAGTGGAGAGGAGTGCAGTGGAGAAGAGTGTATTTGAATTGAAAGGAATGGAATGGAATGGATTGGAGTATAGTGGAGTGGACTCTAATGGAAAAGAATGGAATTGAATGGAATGGAATGGAACGGAAAGTAACGGAATGGAATGGAATGCAATGGAATCTAACGGAATGGAATGGATTGGAACGGAATGGAAAGGAAATAATTAGAATGGAATGGAATGGAATGGAATGGAATGGAATGCATTGGAATGGAATGGAAAGGAAAAAAATGCAGTGGAGTGCAAGGAGTGGAATGGAGAAGAAAGTAAGGGAGTGGAGTGGAGTGGAATGGAGTGCAATGGAATGGAATGGAAAGGAATGGAATGGAATGGAAGAGAATAGAATGGAATGGAAAGGAATGGGACGGAACAGAAAGGAACGGAAGGGAATGCAATGGAATAGAATGGAAAGAAATGGAATGGAAAGGAGTGGCCAGGAATGGAGGCGAATGGGAACGAATGGAATGCAGTGGCGTGGAGAGGACTGGAGTGGAGAAGAATGAATTTCAATGGAATGGAATGGAATGGAATGGAATGGAGTGGAGTGGAATGGAATGGAATGGAATGAAACAGTATGGAACGGAACGGAATAGAATGGAATGAAATGGAAAATATTTCAGTGGAGTGGAGTGGAGTGGAGGGCAGAAGAAAGGAAGGTAGTGGAATGGAGTGTTATGAAGTGGAGTGGAATGGAATGGAATAGCATGGAATGGAAAGGAATGGAATGGAATGGAATGGAGTGGCCAGGAATGGAGGCAATGGGAACGAATGGAATGCAGTGGCATGGAGAGGACTGGAGTGGAGAAGAATGAATTTCAATGGAATGGAATGGAATGGAAAGGAATGGAATGGAATGGAATGGAATGGAGTGGAATGGAATGGAATGGAATGAAACAGTATAGAATGGAACGGAATAGAATGGAATGAAATGGAAAAAATTTCAGTGGAGTGTAGTGGAGTGGAGGGCAGAAGAAAGGAAGGTAGTGGAATGGAGTGTTATAAAGAGGAGTGGAATGGAATGGAATAGCATGGAATGAAATGGAATGGAATTGAATGGAAAGGAATGGAATTGAACGGAACAGAATACAATGGATTGGAATGGAATGGAATGGAGTTGACTGGAATTCAGGAGAATGGGAAGGAATGGAATACAGTGGAATGGAAAGAAGTGGAGTGGATTAGAATGCACTTGAATTGAATGGACTGGAATGAATTAGAGTTTAAGGAGTGGATTCTAGTAGAAAAGAATGGAATGAATGGAATGGAATGGAATGGAATGGAATGGAATGGAATGGAATGGAATGGAAAAAAGGGCTGTGGAGTGTAGTGGAACTGAATGGAGAAGAAAGGAAGGCAGTGGAGTGGAGTGGAATGGAATGGAATGGAATGGAATGGAATGGAATGGAGTGGAATAGAATGAAATGGATTGGAATGGAATGGAGTGGATTGGAATGTAGGGGAACGGATAGGAATGGAACGCATATGAGTGGAAAGGAGTGGAGTGGAGAACAGTGGAGTTGAATTGAAAGGTATGGAATGGAATGGGTTGGAATGGAGTTTAGTGGATTCTAGTGGAAAAGAAGGGAATAAAGTGGAATCGAATGGAATGGCATGGAAGGGTATGGAGAAAAGTGCAGTGGAGTTTAGTGGAGTGGAATGGAGAAGAATGGAAGTGAGTGGAATGGAGTGGAATGGAATGAAACAGAATGGAGTGGACTGGAATAGAGACGAATGGGAAGGAATGGAATGCAGTGGAGTGGAGAGGAGTGGAGTGGAGAAGAGTGGATTTGAATTGAATTGAACGGAATGGAATGGATTGGAGAGGAGTGGAGTGGATTAAAGTGGAAAATAATGGAATGGAATGGAATGCAATGGAATGGAATGGAATGCAATGGAATGGAATGGAAAAAAGTGTAGTGGAGTGGAATGTAGAAGAAAGCAAGGGAGTGGAGTGGAGTGGAATGGAGTGGAATCGAATGGAATTGAATGGAATCGAATGGAATGGAATGCAGAGGATTGAGGTGGAGTGGATTGGAGTAGAATGAAATGGAATGAAAAGTAATGGAATGCAATGGAACACAATGGAACCGAATTAAAAGGAATGGAAAGGAATGGAATGGAGTGGAGTGGAGTGGAGTGTAATGCAGTGTATTTTAATTGAATGGAATGGAGAGGAGTGGAGTGGAGTGGAGTGGGAAGTAATGGAATGATGTGGAGTGGAGTGGAGAGGAATGGAGGGGAATAGAGTGGATTCATGAGGAATGGAATGGAATGGAACAGAATAGAATGGAATCAAATGCAGTGGACTGGAGTGGAGATGCGTTGAGTGGAATGGAATGTAATAAAAGGGAATGGAATGGAACGGAACGGAATGTATTGGAACAGATCGGAATGGAATGCAATGGATGGAAAGGAATGTAATGGAATGAAAAAAGTGCAGTGGAGTGCAGTGGACTGGAATGGAGAAGAAAAAAGGGAGTGGAGTGGAGTAGAATGGAGTGGAATGGAAGGCATGGAATGGAATGGAATGGAATGGAATGGAATGGAATGGAATGGAATGGAATGGAGTGGTTTGGAATGGAGGCGAATGAGAACGAATGGATTGCAGTGGAGTGGAGTGGAGTGGATTGGAGAAGAGTGGATTTGAATTGAAAGGACGGGAAAGGAATGGTTGGAGTGGAGTGGATTGGATTCTAGTTGAAAAGAAAGGAATGGAAAAGACAACAATGGAATGGAATTGAAAAAAGTGCAGGTGCATGCAGTGGAGTGGAACTGAGAAGAAAGGAAGGGAGTGGAGTGGAGTAGAATGGAGTGGAATGGAATGGAATTGATTGGAGTGAAGTGGAGAGGAATCTAGTGGAAAAGAATGGAGGGAATGGAATGGAATGGAATGGAATGGAATGGAATGGAATGGAATGGAATGGAATGAAAAAAGTGCAGTGGAGTGCAATGGAGAAGAAAGGAAGGGAGTGCAGTAGAGTGTAATGGACTGGAAAGAAATAAAATGGAATTCAATGGAATGAAATGGAGTGAACTGGAATGGAGCTGAAAGGAAAGTAATGGAATTCAGTGGAGTGGAGAAGAGTGGAGTGGAGAAGAATGGATTGGAATGAAATGGAATGGAATGTATTGGCGTGGAGTGGAGTGGATTCTGGGCAAAAAGAACGGAATGCAGTGGAAAGGAGGATGGAATGGAATGGAAATGGAATGGAATGGAATGGAATGAATGGATTGGAATGGAATGGAATGAATGGAATGGAATGGAATGGAATGAATGGATGGAATGGAAAAAGTGCAGTGGAGTGCAGTGGAGTGGAATGGAGAAGAAAGAAGAGAGTGGAGTTTAGAGGAATGGAGGGAATGGAAAGGAATGGAATGGTATGGATTGGAATGGAATGGAAGGGAATGGAAAAAAGTGCACTGTGGAGTGCAGTGGAGTGGAATGGAGAAGAAAGGAAGGGAGTGGATTGGAGAGGAATGAATGGAATGGTATGGAATGGAATGGAGTGGAATGCAATGGAATGGAGTGGACTGGTATGAAGGCAAAAGGGAAGGAGTGGAATGCAGTGGAGTGGAGAGGATTGGAGTGGAGAAGAGTGAATTTTAATGGAATGGAATGAAGTGGAATGGAGGGCAGTGGATTCTGGTGGAAAAGAATAGAATGGAATGGAAAAAATTGCAGTGGAGTGTAGTGGAGTGGAAAGGATAGGAAGAAAGGGAGTGGAATGGAGTGTTATGGAATGAATGGAATGGAAGGAATGGAATGGAATGAATGGAATGACTCAATGGAATGGAGGCGAATGGGAAGGAGTGGAATACCAGTGGATTGGAGAGAGTGGAGTGTAGAAGATTGAACTTGAATTGGAATGGAATGGAATGCACTTTAGTGTAGTGGAGTGGACTCTAGTGGAAAAGAATGGAATGGAATGGAAATGGAATGGAATGGAATGGAATGGAATGGAATGGAATGGAAAAAAGTGCAGTGGAGTGTAGTGGAGTTGAAAGGAGAAGAAAGGAAGGCATGGAGTAGAGTGGAATGGATTGGAATGGAATGGAATGGAATGGAATGGAATGGGAATGGGAATGGAATGGAAAGGAATGGAGTGCACCGCAATGGAGGCAAATGGGAAGAAATGGAATAAAGTGGATTGGAGAGGAGTGGAGTGGAGAAGAGTGGATTTGAATTGAATGGAATGGAATGCAATGCAATGGAATGGAATAGAATGGAAAAAATTGCAGTGGAGTGGAATGGAGAAGAAAAGAAGGGAGTGGATTAGAGTGAATGGAGTGAAATGGAATGGAATGGAATGGAAATCGACTGGAATGGAGGCGAATGGGAAGGAATGGAATGCAGTGGAGTGATAGGAGTGGAGTGGAAATGAATGGAGTGCACCGCAATGGAGGCGAATGGGAAGGATTGGAAAAAGTGGATTGGAGAGGATTTGAGTGGAGAAGAGTGATTTGAATTGAATTGAATGGAATGCAATGCAATGGAATGGAATAGATGGAAAAAGTGCCAGGGGAGGCAGTGGAGTGGAATGGAGAAGAAAAGAAGGGAGTGGACTAGAGTGGAATGGAGTGAAATGGAATGGAATGGAATCGACTGGAATGGAGGTGAATGAGAAGGAATGGAATGCAGTTGAGTGGAAGAGGAGTGGATTGGAAAAGAGTGGATCTGGAATTGAATGGAATGCAATGCAATGAAATGAAATGGGAATGGAATCGAGTGGAGTGGAGTGCAGTGTAGTGGAATTGAATTTTATGGAGAGGAGTGTAGTGGAGTGAAGCAGAATGGGAAGGAATGGAATGGAGTGGAGTAGAGTGGAGTGGAGTGGAATTGAATGGAGGGTAGTAGACGTGGATTCAGATGGAATGGATTGGAATGGTATAGAATGGAATTGAATGGAATGCAGTGGATTGGAAAGGAGATGCATGGAGTGGAATGGAATGGAATGGAAAATAGAACAAAGGGCGGTGAGTGCAGCGGAATGGAATGGAGAAGAAAGGAAGGAGAGGGAGGAGTGCAATGGAGTGCAAAGGATGGAATGGAAATAGAATGGAGTGGAAAGGTCTGGAATGGAGGCGAATGGGAAATAATGGAATGCAGAGATTGGAGAGGAGTGTATGGAGAACAGTGGATTTGAATGGAATGTGAATGAATGGAATGGATTGGAGTGGAGTGTAGTAGATTCTAAGTGAAAGAAAGGAATGGATGCACAAGGAATGGAATGGAATGGAATGTGACTGGAAAGGAACGGAATGGAATGTATATAAGGACAAGTGGATTGCACTGGGGTGGAACGGAGAAGAAAGGAAAGAATGGAGTGGAGTGGAATGGAGTGGAAAAAGAATGCAATGGAATGGAATGGAATAAATGGAATGGAATTGACTGGACTGGAATGGAGGTGAAAGGGAAGGAATGGAATGAAGTTGAGTGGAGGGGAGTGGAGTGGAGAAGAGTGAATTTGAATGGAATGGAATGGGAAGAAGTGGAGTGGAGTGTAGTGGATTCTAGTGGAAAAGCATGGAAATGGAATGGAATGGAACGGAATGGAATGGGATAGAATGGAATGCTATGGAATGAGAAAAGAGCAGTGGAGCTAATGGAGAACAAAGGAAGGGAGTGGAATGGAGTGTTATAGAGTGGAATGGAATGGAATTGAAATGACTGGAATGGAATACCACGGAATGGAATGGAATGGAAGGGAGTTGAGTGGAATGGAAGCAAAATGGAAGGAATGGAATGCAGTGGATTGGAGCGGAGTGGAGTGGAGAAGAGGGCATTTGAATGGAATGGAATGGAATGGAATGCATTGGAAGGTAGTGGAGTGGATTCTAGTGGAAAAGAATGGAATGGAATGGAATGGAATGGAATGGAAAAAATTACAGTGGAATTTAGAGAAAGTTGAATGGAGAAGAAAGGACAGGAGTAGAGAGGAGTGGAATGGCGTGGAATGGAATGGAATGGAATGCAAAGTAATGCACTGGAATGGAGGGGAATGGAAGGAATGTAATACAGTGGAGTGCAGAGGAGTGGAGTGGAGAAGAGTGGATTTCAATT
>NW_022097813.1:0-25712 GCF_006542625.1 Nomascus leucogenys
CCTGGGATAGCCAGGCAATCTGATCCATGATCCCCTGGAGAATCAAATGGAATGGGGGAGAAGCAGCACCCCAAAACACAAAAGCAACAAATGGCTCCTGTACTTCCACTCAAGCAAATGAGTCCCTAATTAGACACTATTTGTTATAATTTTGTGCTGTTGTGTATTTTTCAGGCTTGCCTCTTCAGTCATATTCCAAAGTCTATGAGGATGAGAACAGTGCTTCATGTCCCCACATCACTGACCACAGTGTCTTACACATAGGAGGTGCTCATGAAACCTCTGCAGAGTAATGTGTTTCTGCATTACAGTTGCTAATGATGCAGATTCTTGCACTGCTTGAGGAAACCCTGATGGTTTCTAGCCATCATTTGGTTATGTTAATCCATGTTAGAGATGATGCAGTGTAGAGAGAGGTATTTGGGGATTCCAAAATGCTGAGCTTCTCAGGGGATTATTTTCTATGGGTTATATGCATATGCGGAATCAGAACCTCCTCCAGGAGCTGAGAGAATCTGATTCACTTTCTGGAAAGCCACAGCCTCTCATTGCAGCACTCTTGCTTGGAGAGCTAAGTGCCTAATGGGGGAAAATGCTGGATTCTATGTCAGTGTTCTGGGAACAGCTCAGCCCTGCCTCATAGACTCTGGAGCATCTACTCTTTCCAGCCAACAAGAACACTTGGGAAAGTCAGTGAGGGTCAGGAGCCAGGCACTGAAGCATTGGATCCAGAGCCTTCTGGTAATCGTAGACAACTGGGGAGATGTTCTTGCTTGCCTTCACTCATGCTGGGACTTGCAAGGTTTCCTGTGTTCTGGGGGTGGGGAGGGGCAAGCATTTCTTTCTAATGACACTAGCAGAGCTTAGAGTAGATCCTATAGAAGGGAAGCAAGATCAGAAAACCCCATCTCTGGGCTGTTTTGGCAGATGCAAAGTGGTTCTGCCTTTTATACGTCAAATTGGGGAAGAATTGTTCTTTGGGGAAAGATTTGAATCAGAAAGGAGAGATCTCCTTCCTTGGCACCAAAGGGTTGTGAGCACCTGATGGGCAGAGAGCCCCTGCAAGCTTGCAGAGGCCCTCCTATTTAAAATGCCAAACAGTCAAGAAGCAGGTGTCCTTCTGACAGGCTTCTCAGAATAAACAGGGTGGTGGTTTGCATTTGAGATGTGCAGACAGCTAGAGTTGGCTCTCAATTTGGCAGAAGCAGAGTTAAAGGGGCACCCTCTAACACTAAGGGACTTATTACAGAAAGCAGTGAGCATTGCAAAGCAAGAGAGAATCTGAAGTTAAGAGAGGGCTTCACGACTGATGGATTATTTCATATTCGCATTCCTGAGTGGAGGAGGGAAAGGAAGGATGGGAGAGATGCCAATATCAATCAATATCAATATCTTAGACTTTTGTTCATCTTAAAAATTCAGCTCAAATGCACCCTCTTACTTTTCAATTGTTTTAAAAATGGAGCGAAGTTTTCATTTGCTCAACTTTTTCATTTACAGTTTCTGCACGCAATGGAGTGTCTCTCTTCTGCAGCTGATGCTCCTCAAACCATATTCATCGGCACAGTAGCTCCCTGGGTGTTACAAGTGTTCCTTTGCAAAGAGGTTCCTTGGGCTAAAAGTCCAATAAAAGTGGGTTGACTGAAGCAAAGCAAGTGTCCCCTCTGCAGGACTTTAATATATCAGTACTCACCATGAGGCTCTAAGAGGGGAGGTTCAATGAGGAATCCAGGCTTCCTACGGGTGTATTCCACTCAGAACTCCTTTTCCCACAAAAATATCTCATGCGAGTTGGCAAAATGTTTTAGACGTTTCAAACTGGACAACTAAGATGCCACATCTGAGGTGTACCCTGGGGACCTAGGAGCACAGAGACCTATGTTAAATGATGAATTAAGATGGACTCACATGTGAGATCCTGCTAGACTCAAATATGAGGAGGCTGGAGAATGGCGGGCAAAAAGCAAGCACTGAGTCGCCCGGACAGTGAGCTGTAAGAATGCAGACCAGTCAGGGGCTGTGTTAGCCAAATGTCCCCTCAAGCCACACTGCAGGGACTTGCTCCCTTGTCCAGTGATTGCACAGAGACCTCGCCCCACAAGAACCCATCGTCTTCCCCCTTCCCTCCAAGCTACTGGTGGTCAAAAGAGAACAGCCAGTAGACACATGCTAACTGCTGCTCCATTCCCTGTATTGAATCATTTCATTTCTGATTTTTTTTTTTTTGTGATCATTTCTCCACCTACCCTAGGTCAAAGGGTTTTTATTTTCAGGAGTCTCTAGCCTGTAGTCTCACAAATGGCATTGGGAGTCACTGAATACTTCAAATAAGAACTATGATTTTTTTTTTTGCTAGCAACATCTCAGATTCAACCTACCTTTTTTCTGGCCTCGACATTTTATGAAAGTTTCTCCCATAATAAAAAATCAAGAAAGTACATATATATACACATATGCACATATATATTTACATATATAATATAAAAAGCTACATATAACCTTGGTTTGGTTTCCAAGAAGGAAGGAGAAGGCAGAGACGGCTGATGGGTCAGGTATTCAAATTTAATGATGCTTCTGCTTTGCAATGTTAAAGCATTGCTTGGTTGGGATATAATGAATACAAGTTAAAATATCATCTGAAGGACCGTCAATGGGTTGTAAATAAACCCATTTAGGAGTTGGTATCAGTCAGAGTTCAACAAGAGAAGTAGAACTACTAGAAGAGTATATCTCCATATCTATCTGTCTGTCATCTATCTATATCTATCTATCTATCTATCTATCTATCTATCTATCTATCTATATCTATCTATCTACCTATCTATCTATCCATCTATCATTCTATCATCTATCTATATCTATCTATCTATTTACCTATCTATCTATATATCTGGAGACATTGATGACAAGAAATGGGCTCATTCTGTTGTAGGGGCTTCCCAAGCAAGTTCTAAACCATAGGGCAGGCAGTCCAGAAAGGAAGACGGCACAGGGTAGAAACCCACGGGCACAGGCCAAGCTCTACACCTCAGGGCGGCTTCTAAGGTCTTACAACTGATTCACTCAGTCCCACCCACTGTACAGGGTAATCTCTTATTAAAATGGATAAATCAGGGATTTAATTATATCTGCAAAATACTTTCAGAGCAACACCTGGCTCAGTGTTTAAGAACCGGGGGCCTACAGCCTGACCAAGTTACCATCCTGGAGTTCCGTTTTTTGTTTGTTTGTTTTTGTTTGCTTGTTTGTTTGTTTGTTGACAGGATCTTGCTGTGTCACCCAGGCTGGAATACAGTAGCATGATCATGGCTCACTGCAGCCTCAACTTCCTGGGCTCAAGCCATCCTCCCACCTCAACCCTCAGAGTGGCTGGGACCACAGGTGTACACCACCATGCCTGGCTAGCTTTCATATTTTTTGTAGAGACAGGGTTTTGCCATGTTGCCCAAGCTCGTCTCAAACTCCTGAGCTTGAGCAATTCATCCACCTTGGCCTCCCAAAGTGCTGGGAATCCAGGCATCAGCCACTGCACCCGACCTGGAGTTCTTTATGAGTACAGACTACAGGTTTAGGTCAGAAGTGTCAGAGTGGGGATTTGGGCCCTGGTTTGATTTACTTTAAAATCAGGGGTAAAAATCCTTGCTTTTTTTCCTTTGGGGGAAGAAAAAGTTATTCCCCTTCCTATATTCTTTGAAGTTCATAGATTTTGTTTTTCTCTGTAGATGTAGCATCATCCAACTTCTGACAGTCTCTCTATCAGTAAGTTCATTCCGTTTTGGTCAAAAACAAATATCTAGCTTTCTTCCAACTGTCAGATGAGGAGGGCTGTTCTACAATCTCCCCACCATCCAATCCTTTCTCCTCCCTTTCTTCAGAAAAGCATTTCGGAAGCACAGGTCATGAAAGGACAGCAGTGTGCTTCCGGGCTGCACCCTCTGTGTTACGTGTCATTCTGCTGTAGCCCTTATCTCACCCTCTCCTTGTAGGAACTTTGGAGCAGGTTCTGTCCCAATCCCTGTTTTCCAGATGGAGAAACTGAGGCATCCAAAGGGCGACTTTCCCACTCTCAGGGAGCAGCAGCCATCCAGCCCTAAGCCTGGGTTCCCAGCATCCTATCACACTGCCTTCCACGCTGGAGGGATACTTCTTCAGATGGAACCTGGAATCTGCTCTAATTTCTCGTTTGTTGGTAAATCTTCATCCAATTGTGACTGTTGTAGCAAAACAATGATGAGCCTGGGTACCCTCCGGGTTCCAGGATAGAGTGTCTCCTCTGCCCCATGCATTGATCTCTGCCTCTCCCTCCATCCCAAGCCCATCACTCTCCTGTGCAGGCAGATACCTTCGGGGACTGGCAGCGACCAATGAAAGGAACAGAGGATCCCGCGTGAGAGGATGGTGATGAGGAGTTCCAAGGGAGTGAGCGGCTGGACAGAGCAACCCTGTGTGAAGGGCGGCACTGCCCATTTGCTTCCATCTGGGAACAGGAGCCCCTTGATACAGAATCTTATCATTCCCCCCAAAACCTGGACATACTGACTTTTATGTGAAAAACCTTATTTTTAGAAATGTTGCTGATGAGTTAAAAACAGGTCCGGAGCTGGCAGATGGAGGTCTCTCTGGCCCAGGCTGCCCATCGGTGATGCTTGCCCTCACCTGCTCGTATCAGCCCTGCAAGAGGCCCCAGGTCTCCTCTAACCAGGCCAGAGGTGGCTGAAATGCACTGTAAGAAAGGAGGGTTCTGACTTTGACTCTGACCGGAAGGCCGGGGCCAGCAGTTCGTTTTCAGGTTGCCTTCTGCTTCCCGGCTCTACTGAGAATGGGGAATGCAGATGTAAACGAAAAAGAAATGTGCCGGATGGCCTGGAGGGAAATCAGCTCAGCTAAGTGCACGGCCCTGAGTAGCTGTGAGGTTGGGGCAGGTCATGGGAGATTCATATTTTTTCCAGGCCAGCTCTCCCATTCATAATGTAACATTTACAATTTTTTTTTCTGCCCTAGTAGAACAGAAAGGAATCTAACTGCAGGTTCTTTTCCAGCAGCATCTGCTCGGAGCTGCCTATCCACCTACCAAGAGACTCCCGTCTCACTCTCCACCTTGTATGTGGTTTTTTTTACTTCCTCCACAATACCTTCTTCTATTTTTTTCTTCCTGGTCCCATTTCTCTCTTCTGTAATGAAAAAGCAATAGTAGCAGTGGGTTGCCTGTAAGATAAGCTTGTTTTGTTTTCAACCTTTTTATTATTTAACCCTCACCCACAGGGAGGTAAACTGATACCCTATCAAGGAAGAGACAGACAAACCCAGGAAACAGGCAGGGGGATTGTGCAGAAATTCCAGATCAGGATTTGCTTGGGCTGGAAGATTTAATTTGCCAGACTGCTGGGCCTGTCAAAAGTTTCTGCAGTAACCACTTGGGTCCTCATAAAGCCGAAACAGCAGAGGAGGAAAATGAAATCTTGGATCAATTTCTCTGTTTGGAGACCTTAACTTACATTCAGTTGAGGAGAAACAAAAAAAAAAAAAAAGGAAAGAGAGAATCCAACCAGCCAACTGAAATTGTCATGGCAGATTAGCCTAGGAAACCAATGCATGGGTTTGTACATTCATAAGGAAATAGAGGGAGCCCGAAATTCTGTTCTGGTTCTTTAGAAAGAACCCAGAATTGTTCTCTTTTTATCTCCCAATGGCCCCATACATAAATACATGCTTCTTCCCACAGGAACAAGATGGGGCTGGCCAATTGAAGAGGAAGGTAAGGATGCCGTGGGCAGGACAGCTGCAAGGTCAAGGGCCTGGGGCCCAGGGAGATAGATCCCTGGTAAGAATGACTGTGTGTCCATGACAGGGCTAAGACATGGCTCACGGAAGTGCCTGGGCATCACTGCATGCCAGCTGTGGCTCTTTCCCACACACTGGAACCCTGGCATCTGTGCTAAAAGAGCCCTCTCATCTGCCTACCCACTGCATGCTCCATTGCGCTCTGCCATATAGGTGCCTAAAAATGCTTTCAAGAATTGAAAAGAAAGGGTTGGCATGGAGCAGTATCTAGAACAGATTTGCGGTTTCCTTGCCTTTAAAGGTAGTCACTTCAGTTTATGAATTGGAACAGATGAGCTATTAATTTATTTTCATTTATTGTGCTTCATTCAGAGTTTACGCAGAAATGGGATACTTGCATAGTCTTAAGTATTGCTCTCCAAATATTTGATAATTACAAAGGGAAAAGTAGTAAGTTTACAGTGGAGAATCTTGGCATGCACTACACTAGCCTTAGTTCAAGGTTAACATCACAGAAATACATAGTGACATCACGGGCTCCTTCTAGGGTACACTGGGAAGGCACATTACTTCAGGAGTATCCCCCTGAATAATCTAATCATGAGCAAACAACAAACTCCAATTCTGATATTTTCTACAAAATTTTTTTGTTCTTCCAAAGTGTCAAGTTCATGAAAGACAAGGGAAGACTAAAGAAGACTGCCCAAAATTGGAAGAGACAAAAAGGACACAAATGACCAAATACAATGTAGGGTCCCAGGATGGATCATGGAATAGAAAAAGGACATTAGCAGGAAAACTGCAGATATTCAAATAAGTTCCATATTCTAGTTAACAGTATTGTGGCAAGAATAACTTCTTAGTTTGATGAATGTGTGATGGCTCTTTAAGATGGTAACATAAGGGGAAGCTGGGTGAAGGGTAGTTGAATGTTCTATTATTTTTGCAAATTTTCTGTAGGTTTAGAATTCTCTGTCTTTCAAAAAAAAATTAACTGTTAGAAAAAAGTAGCATGTTCAGAGGTGTTCCCTATATGATATCCAAGAATGTCTCATAATTTCTATCCACAAAGACGCCTGACCTTTCTCTTTGACTCCTTATTCACATTTTAATCATGCACATGGAAGTCAACAGTGTGCCCCGAGGACATAGGACACTGGGCACAGCTGAAATCTCATAAATAAATTACCAAATATATACTCTAAGAGGACCATTTCATTTTCCCATGGTTCAAGGAATTGTCAGCATCTCATTCACTGTAAATGCTCTATGGTGTCCTTAGGGAAGATGGAGGTCAGAATGGCTGGTGGAGATTGACTGTTCCTGTAGGTCACTGCTATAGTTCATCAAGAGGGATGTAAGGGATGGACATTCACCATTCTCTGGATGACAGTTCTGGTCTGGTTGCAAAGAATAGAAGTGTGTCCAAGTAAGCTCATCATTCTGTTGTACAGACATAAAAGGCAGTCTTAAAGACAAAGACATTTGGCCATGTAGCTGTGTGGCTGGGTTTTAAAAGTTGAGACACAGTTTCATTAATGGGCTAAGAGTTTATGGCTATGTTAGGTACTTTATTGTGTGAAGGATTCATGTTACTTTTTGTTTGTTTTGTATTTTTGTGGAGAGGTTTCTGATTGGGAGAATATACCAACTCCTTGCTCTGCAAAAAAGGGAGTACATCAGTCAGCTATTGCCACACCGATGCTGCGAAACAAATGACTCCATAACTAAATGGGTTACAAGAACCCTTGATTTTTTTCACTCATGTGTCTGCAGGTCAATTGCAATACAGCTGATTGAGGCTGAGTTCAGCTCCAGGCTGTGAGTTCAATCCACGTCTGATGCATGTGTCCATGTCTGATGCATTCAGTCTATGTCTGATGCACATCTGATGCATGATTTGGGATCCACCAGATAATAGGGACAAGGAGGCTTAGTTTAGATAACCCATGATAGCTCTGCTTGTTATCTATTCAGTTTGCTTTGCTGTCTGTTTTTTTTTTTTTTTAATGGTAACTGCACCTTGTTTTGTGTTCGTGGAAATGACCCCTGCCCACTCCACATAGTCCTGGTGGACTTTGTCAACCAAGATCATGCTTCCTGCTTGGCCACAGAGGCGGGCCTTCTGACAAGGCACAAGCAATTGCAGGACTCTTTTCCCCTGGCCAGAGTCAATATCTCAAGAAGGGCACACTGAAGAGGTTAGGCAAACCGACATCCTCTATGGAAAGTGAACAAAAACATTGGCTCTGTCTCTGGTAACTGCCATGCTGGAAGTCACATGTTTGACATGATGGTTCATTTTCCTAGCCATGGTGAAGAATTCAACTGTAATAGGACAGGGTGAGGTGAACAAAGGGGAGAGAGCTAGCTACTGCATAACCTCATTGAGCTATTCAATCTACCTTAGACTAAAAGTTCCTGGGCCTGATGTTCCAAACTCTAAGCTAACATAATTGCTTCTTGTAGGAACAAGTTTTACTTTTCTTTTTTTGACACATTTAATCCAAATTAAACAAGGCATCCATGGTAGAAGGAGCAGGAAGTGGCCTCCTCAGCAATGTGTCTTTTTGTTTATTTCTAGAGACAGGATCTCGCTGTGTTGCCCAGGCTGGAGTACAGTGGCACCATCATAGCTCACTGCAGCTTTGAACTCCTGAGCTCACTTGATCCTTCAATCCCTCTACCTCATACTCCCCAGCCTCTGGGATGACAAACATGTGCCACTATGCCTGCCTGTTTTTGGTGGTTTTTTGTAGAGATGGAGTCTCACTACGTGGCCTGGGCTCTATCCTCGGCTTAAGTGAGCCTCCTACTTTGGTCCCCCAAAGCCCTGAAGTTACAGGCATGAGTCACTGCACCTGGCCAATAATGAATCTTTTTGAAAAACATTTATTGAGAGATATTTATGTCTTATGGAATTCACCCATTTACTCTGGACAATTAAGTAATTTTGAGTAAATTCATATAGTTGTGCAACCATCACCATTATCTTAGCTGAGACTGTTTTAGTATTGCACCATTTAACTGTCTCATGCTTCAGGGAGGACAGTTGGCCCTGGGTGTCACTTTTCACACTCTTAGCACTGGCTGTCTCCTTGCAACGCCTCCTTTAGCTTGCACCAAAGACTCTGAACCTGGGCTCAACCTGCTGTGTCTAATTGTGCCAATGAGCTCCCTCTTCTCAGAAGATCATGTTGTCCCTCCTGAAGATTCCTATTCCACATCAATCCAGAAAAGAAAAAAAATTAAACATTGGAATCCTTATTTGAGAAGGAAAAGCAACTTCTCTTTTGGGCTGAAATTTCTCCATTGGAATCTGGTCATATGTGGTTTGAATCTGAAGCCATTCTTCACTGCATTATTTGGGTTTATTGCATAACTTCTAGTAAGCTATGCTGGAGAACTTGGCTGAAAATTAATTTGAAATATTTTAAGTTTCTGGCAGACTTTTGGACTAAGATATAGCATGGCTTTGGAGTCTACCTCCTTAACTAGAAAATACATATAGGCTGTGTGGCCCCTTTCAAATGCCTTTACATGGGTGATCCTTGAAAGGGGGACCCTGAGAACAGGTGAATGGTAGGGGGGAAGCTGGAACTTCTACCATGATTCAAAGACCCTCTTTCTGTTTCTCAAGAGCCAGAATATCTGCATCTTTGTGATTCACTGTCTCCTTTATTTTTTCACTGACTTCCTCTGCTCACACACAGCACTCATGACTATGATATCTCAAATCACGTGAATGAAAGCCTGAAGCTCACCACCAGGTAATACAGTCTTTGTGTCTTTGGGCTGCAATTCTGGAGATGAGTGGATAGTGGTGGATAGTGCCCCAGTGGTCCAGGGCCAGATGTGGTTAGTGTGGCTGCTCCTTCAGCAGGGCTGTTCCTGCGCCAGTTCTCAAAGAAGGGGCTTGTTGCTAAGCCAGCTCCTCCAAAATGGGCATTCCTCTGACCTCATGGAGCCAAGAAGACAGACCGCTGGAGTGTAGCTATGGGCCAAATCAAAGATGATAAAAAGAGAAGAAAAAATAGAAGAACATCTTCTAAGCTGGAAATAATTTAAGTCAGAGATCTCCTAGCTTTGCAAAGTCACAGAACTTTCTTATGACAGGCTAATTCTAGAAACTTCTTCCTACTCACTCCATAAAAATTTAAAATTAGAATTAGCTTTCTCTCGTAAGTTTCAGAAGACTTCCCAAATGCATAGTATTTCCAGTAACATCCAAATGTATGCCTCCCCATCCCCACACCTTGAATGTGAGAATATCAAAATGCATGGTTTTTTTTTCTTTTTTTAAGTCTCCTAAAGCCCCTTGTTAAGCACTTGCAAAACCCAGTAGCCAAGAGTCTAAGATCCAGTAAGAGTCTGAGCCAACACCCTCTGGTTGGCAAGAGCATGTGGTTAAATATTCAGGAATTTAGCAAGTCAGCTATTAAATCATTGGTAGCTTTCAGTCAGCCATGGCAGGACTATTTACACCATGGAAATTGGCAAATGCTAAAAAGTCCATTCCTTTACCTTTTTTTTTGTTCCAGAGAGCTGGCTTACCAGAATATACCTGATTCAAATCTGGTTTCAGCCACCTACGAGTTGTCTGCCTGTGGGTTTGTTATTTAATCTTCCAGTGCCTTAGTTTCCTCATCTGTAAAACAGGGACAATGACAGTATCTATCTCATGGAGGGCTTTCATGAGACCTGCAAGAGGTAAAGTGTATGTAAAGCTCTTGGAACATTGCACTGGTTACCATATAACTAAAAGAAAAGTTGTATCTATCTTACAGGGAATTTCCGTGAGACCTTCACGAGGCGAGGCAGAGACAAAACTTTTAGAACATGCTCAGTCAACACTGGTGACTGTACAGCAGAGCCCTAGCCAAGACAAAGGACCCCTGCTCTACCCACTCAGAAGGACAGCCAAGAAAGCACCTTCTGCAGAGAAGCAATTGCAGCAATTCAGACACAGTCATCTCATCAGGAAAGGTCATTAGGTTGGCATTAGGGACACAAGAAACAACAGCCTAATTTAAAAAAGAAAAGCTTTCAGGAAAATAGATTTTCTGCCTCCTTGCTTCCAGAAAACTCCCCCCAAAGCCACGGAGGCACTTAAAATTGTAGTAACAAGAAATGAGCAAGGGCAGAGACTGAAGTCATTTTTGTTAAGGAATCACAGGCAGAATTCTGCCTTCAAGGATGGCAGCAATTTTTTTCTCACAATGGTCTTAAAAAATAACCTTTCATGCTTGTGGTTGGCATGTGCAGGAGGGCAGATTCTTAGCATGGAGCCCCCTCAGTCATCCTGGGAAGATGATCTGTGCCTGGGTTGGAGGAGGGGTCAAGGGATTCCAGCACGCTCCAGCCCTCATTCTCTCCTGCTTTTGAGGAACAAGGCTTCCAGGTGTCCAAGCTCAGGTGGCACTCTAGCACCAGAGAGATGATGAGAGCAAGGTGAGCCAGAGGTTGCCTTAGAGGGAGTCCCACGCCTGAAAGCCTAACCCTTGTTCCTCGGCCAGACTCAAGGCCCACCCTCATAACGTGCTGTGTTTGAATCCTGACTGGGCGGTTTAGAACTGCTTACTGCCTTTGAGCTTCAAACCTCTCCTCTCTGCATTGCAGACAAGGACACCTGTCCTTCAACCCACGGGTGTTACTAAATGAGGCCTGGCAGCTACTGGATGCTCACACAATTTCATGTATCTTCCCTTCATTTTTTTTTTCCTTTCTAACTTCCCTTCCTGCCCAGCCTGTGAGGGATTACAGAACTCATGAGAAATACTTGGCACTGTTTTCCCGCCCTCTGCTTCTCATTCTCTGGTTTGATCAGTACCACACGTCGGCCAGGGGTGCCACGCGGCTCACTGCTCGCTGCCAGGGACCGATGCTGAGCTCCTCGACCAGCTTCCTTTGATTCCTTCTTCGATGAGATGCACTTCTTTGGTGGAGGCAGGGAATAAGCTAATAAAGAAGTTACAAATTCTGATAAGTGCTTGAGGAAAGCAAACAAGATGCTGAGAATCTCACTCCATCTCAGTAGCAGGAGGTGCAGGGCTGCTGCTCTGTGGATGCTGTGCAGAAAAGACCACACGAGGGGGTGACTTGAAGCTGAGACTTGCTAGATGACAGCGAGGCAGCTCCAAGGGAGCAAGATCTGGGAGAAACACAAACTCATACACACACATACACACTTCCACACACACATACTCACATGCACGCACACACTCACACTTGCAAACATACACCCCCACACACTCCCATACACACACACACTTACACATATACACATGTGTACTCATACTTGCACACATACACACACAAGCACACATACATTCCCATATACTCACACAGATACACACACAAACACACATACACATACCTTCACACATATATACTCACACTCACACAAGACACTCATATACAAACACACACTGCACACACTCACACATGTAGAAACACAAACACACTTGCACATGCACACACTCGGGCACACAGTTGCACACACGCTCGCACATATACACACATACACTCACATCACATACACACACTCACATACACTCACACACACATGCACATAGACATACACACATGTACCTATACACACATGTATACTCACAGACATATGAACATGCACACACACGAACACATGCACGTGCATACTTACACACCCACACATGTTGTGCCGGGGGCCCAGCAAGAGGCAGGACACTATGGAATACTCATCAAACACAAGAAACCAAAAGTACCACTGAATCTTGACAATGGCTATGCGTTTCTTAGAATAGCACCAGCTCTCCTCTTTATTCCCTAAAGTTTTCAAAAATAAAACAAAGCCACCAAGGCAAAGGCCTTGGAAGGGGGCGTATTTGAGGACCAGAAGGGCCGCGTGGCTGTGGGAGTGAGAAAGGACGCTGCGGTGAGCAGGTTCTATCAGGCAGGGCTCATGGACCACGCTATGGGTTGGATTTTATTCCAAGAGTCTTCTTGGCATTCGTGGTGGTCAGAATAATCTCCCTCCGCCTCCCGCCATGGCTAACCATATCCAGTCCCAGAACCCGCGGCTGTGTGAGTTTCCACAGCAAAGGGGAAGGCAGGTTGCAAATGGAATTTAGGTTGCTGCCTGCCGGCTCTAAGAAAGGACATTATCCTGGATTTCCCAGGCTGGCCGGGATTTCCCAGGCGGGCCGTGTCATGCAGGTCCTTGAGAGCAGAAGAGGGAGGCAGGAGAGGGAGTCCAAGTGATGTGGAAGGCAGGAGAGGAGGCCAAGTGATGTGGAAGGCAGGAGAGGAGGCCAAGTGATGTTGGCGTGAAAGGATGCGGCCCTTCACTGCTGATGGCTTTGGAAATGAAGAAAGTGGCCACGAGCCTAGGAGCATGGAGGCCTCCAGAAGCTGGGAAAGGCAGGAAGTGGCTTCCACCCTGGAGCGTCCTGAAGAAACTAACCCTGAAATCCCCTTGATTTTAGGCCAGTGAGACCCATGTTGGACTTTGGCTTCTAAACTGCTAGGTAATAACATTGCACTGTCTAAACCACTGAGTCTGTGGTCACCTGTTACAGCTACAGGAACACATTGCAGCAGCCTAGTCCCTGGGAAGGAATGGGTCCACTCAGTAGACTTCCCCAGGAATGTATCCTTGAGCTCAAGTTGTAAACCCTAGCACAGCATTTCTCGAACAGGCGTGGTTTGACCCTGCAGGGAGGAAGAGGATGGGAGGAGAAAGAAGGGGCATTTGGCAATGTCTGGAGAGAGATTTGGCAATGGCATTTGGCAGGGGCCATTTGGCAATGTCTAGAGAGAAATTAGATTATGACTGTGGGGGTGGTGCAGTGCTGGTATCTAGTGGATTGGGATCAGAAGTGCTGTTCACCATCCTGCAATCAATAGGACAGCCCTCACAATAGAGATCGTCTCGCCCTCCCCCACCAAATGTTAAGAGTGGTGAAGTTGAGAAACTTTGCACAGAAAATGAAATTCTTTAGCCCAACTAAATGCACATGTTTTGAAAGGTAATTTTAAGGGTGAAAACGTAGTATACTGTGAGTGGAATTTTATTTTCAGGGGGCCTGTTATTCCTATAATTTATCCTGACACCAGGTAATAAGGGGCTTGTTCTCTACCCTATTAAAAAGTACTTCACAGGTCATTTAATATGTCAGAAGGTACTGCCCCAGACACCAAGGGACTCAGGAAATGGAGCAAATTCTCATGGTCCTGTTTTCTACTGATGTCTTCAGATCTTGCTTTTCTCTTTTTGCCTTACAGTGTCTTCTTCTACCTGTCCTTCACCAAGGGGAATTGGTTAATTCTTTGACACCGCAAAATTCAAATCTGACCAGTCTGACTTTCGATCCCTGGAATAAATGAAAGAAAAGACCTTGCAATGATCATGATGATGAGTGGACACAGTTCTTTGTCGTTGAACCCCAGGCAGAAAGCCACTGCGCTGAATGATACATAGGAAAGTCCTTTGTAAATGGTCAAGCTCTAATTTTGCTGCCTACTCTGAGCTTGCTAGAGAATGCTACTGCTAGGGAGAACCCACATTCTTCAAAGGTTAGGCTATGCTTAAATTGATGAGCTGGGTGCGTTTGCTAAACTATAGGAATAACAACTATCCCTCTGTCTCCTCAGGGGCTTTCTCAGTATATTTTATTCAGAGTTGGCACAAGATGAATGGGCCCCAAGAATTTTATAAGAAGACCACATAGGATCTCAGATTGAGGAAGTCAATTTCAGATCAGAAAAAAAGACAAGTTCTCCAAGGGTTTGACAGAAGCCTCATTCAGTGTCAAGGTTCTGAGACTACCAGACAGACAGATACACACACACACACACACACACACACACAGAGAAAGATTTATGCAGACCCTTGTGTGTATCCACTGTCTGTATATAATATAGCCATGTGGTCAACATATTCCCATCAGGTCAATTTGCCATTTCATATACTATTTATTGACAAGTCATTCACTGTGTACCACATTTTCATTATTCTACACAAGGGTCCTGTAAGCTAGGAATGATCATTTTTCCTTTTTCAGGTAAGTAAACCGACTCAGTGCACACTGGTATTTACCTGCTGAGGCCAGCAGAAACTCAAACACGAGTGTCTCCTCACTTCATTGGGCTATGTTTTGGAGAATCCAGAAGTCCTAATTTAATGGAAAAAACTATTAAAAATAAAACTCTGTACCTAAAATATAAGGATTCTTGTTACAGCCAAGGATTTCCGGGTATCTTATCTTGACTCAGTGGAATCTTAACCTTTTCACCTTAACGTGGCTATCATCTGACTGGACGTGGCTGTCTTTTGGTTATCTTAATCTGCCTCCCTTGCAGCTATGATTGTGTAATCAGCAGCTTACCCTCTGTCTCTCAGACATGCCAGAATGGGTCAACAATCCTAGAAGCTGGGTGATGGCCAGTATAGATTATTGCATCAGTGCTTCCCAAAATATGTTCCAAAGAATGTGGAATGGTAAAAAGGGGACTTGTTTGGGAATTCTCTCTTACTAGTGAAAGAAATTTGTGTGCCCACTCTGAATCCAGAGTGCCTTGCGCCACTAGGTGACGGAGCTAGTTAGCTGAATTTGTAAAGTCATATGTTCCCCCAGGCATTATGTCTATGGGAGAGAATGGTCTTGGTGTATCTCCAGGATGCTGTGAGGTGCTGAAGCATGTGGCTGCCTGCTAACGGTGCGATTTCATTTCCTGCAATCCTTCTGAGTGTGGGAAGAACACTTGGAAAGCTCACAGTGTTCTGAGGGTCTTCCACCTCCTCCAGCAGCTTGATATTTTTGGTTGTGGTTGCAAGCCCGTTTGAAGTCCCTTCTGTCTGCAGAGCTCATTAGAAGTGAGAAACTGCCCCTAAACTAGCAAATGACAAATTTTCTTCACTTATTCAGGTGCCAAAGGAACAGGTCATTATGAGTTGCTCCTGTTTAGATTAATCACAGTAAACACCTGCTCCTGTGTTGACCCATCACTTATCAGCAACAGCTAAATGAGGCATTATTTAATCATGGAACCCTGAGCACCAGCCACCCTCTCTGTCCACAGAAACATGACTCTCTGGTTCTTTAACAAATATCTGAAGATTTCAGCTGCCAGCAGATATTGATCAATTTCGGAGCTCCTTCCCAAAATCAATACCTGCACACAGCCAGGACTCAAGGCTCTGGGAAAGAGGGAGTTGATGATTTGAACCTCCTTTTAACAGTCAGGTTGCCAGAGACCCGGTGTCCAGGCTGAGGGATGTGCCCACCTGACTGCCTTCACAGCTTGTCTTCCAAGGTGCTGTCTGCTTGAAGAAGTCAGAGCTGCTCCTAGAGGATATACATTTATTAACAAAAGAAAAATGTCTATTGGCCCCAAAGTACATCTTCATCCTTCTTATCACCTAAGCGATTTTAAGTTGATGATGTTTAATGAGATCCACGTCGTTCAGATAGACTTCAAGCTGTGACCCAGCAAGGCAACACCAATTTAGCCTTACTAAACACACCTCCCAATTTTTTTAAAGTACTTCATGCCCCATAAATTAGACTGCCATTGAGATAATTGGAACCTTGTGGCTGTTAATTTTTCACAGATACACTATTTTGAAAATAAATCATGAACCATCATCTTTGAATGTTAAGTTAATTTACATTGAACACACTTTTCTACTTCAAAGCATTCATAGGTGGATATCTTTAACAGATAATTGACAGAGATGGAAACCTCCCTTCACTGCCATCAAGAGCCATGAACCTAAAATACCCACGTCAATCCAAAGTAGCCAGAATCCTTTTGGCTTTTTGTCGATCATCTTTTCTGAACTGGAACTGTCCAAATAGTCATCTAAATAATTGATCAAAACTGTTGTTCCAAAAAGGATTACTTTTTGACGGGGGGAGCATTGCAAGAGTACATTCTGCATTTGCACAGAGGCTATGTGAATTTTCGATAGACAGAATATCTCAATGACATTCAATACAAATGAATAGGCTTCTCTGATATGTAAAGAACTCAATTACATGTTTCAATAAAGAATGTAAGTGTGCTTTTCTTTTTTCAAAAAGACCTCCTTTATTGCCTGGAGGTAGCATAAACATCAGCACAAAGCAAATAGCTGAACTGCACTCCTGTATCGCACTTGATTTCAAAATACCAGTTTCTCCCTCCCAGAGTTGCTCCATGCCCCGAAATGTCAAATAGAAATATCAAAATTACTGGTAATTCTAAATGGCCGGCTAACCAGGTGTATGTCTCGATAGTAAAATAAAACAATGTATTGAATGTCAAATAAAAACACATTACCTAAAATTCATTTCCGGCCAGGTGCGATGGCTCACGCTTGTAATCCCAGCACTTTGGGAGGCCGAGGCGGGCAGATCACGAGGTCAGGAGATCGAGACCACGGTGAAACCCCGTCTCTACTAAAAATACAAAAAATTAGCCAGGTGTGGTGGCGGGCGCCTGTAGTCCCAGCTACTCGGAGAGGCTGAGGCAGGAGAATGGCGTGAACCCGGGAGGCGGAGCTTGCAGTGAGCCGAGATTGCGCCACTGCACTCCAGCCTGGGTGACAGAGCGAGCTCCGTCTCAAAAAAAAAAAAAAATTCATTTCCTCCGCTTCCCACAATTGCACCACCTCCATCATTTTTCATCAGGCAGAAGGTATAGAGAGACACCCGATAAATAAAGCATAAATGCATTCTGCAATTACAAAATGTTAAATAAAACACTACACATTGTAAGGGAAAGGCAAGGAGGTGTGGAGAGGGAAGCAGAAGAACAAAGTTGAACTTATCGGGGTTCCCAAGGCTTCCTGACATCGGCCCTATTAAAATTAAACTTTCTTAAGGGGCTCTCTGTAAGGCATTTCAGTGACTGGAGTGGAAGAAAAGCCAACATATTCTAAGCGAGCTCCAAAATGTCCAGTTGGAGGCAATGCTTTGCCTGTGTTTGCCTCTGATAATCCATAGGCCTCTGTGGGCTTCTGATCATTGGCTTAAGGGGCATCAGCCAGGTGTCTAGCTGCAGCAGGGGTTGTTCCATTGGAAATGACATCGTGTGGACCAGATGCTAGATGTGGTGCAGTGCAGCTGCTATCAATCCGCACTATAGCACAGCTTCTCAAATTTTAAAGAGCACACAAATCACCTGGAGGTCTAAATAAACATGCACGTGACTTTAGCTGGTCTGGGTGGAGCCCAAGATTCTGTCTTCCTGAGGAGCAACTTTGCCATTAAGAATGCTGCTGGCCCCGGAGCCACCCTCTTGGCAGTGAAGCTCCATGGTACAAAACATTTCTGAGTCTACAGAAAAACAAGACATCAGAGAGATGGGTTATCTCTTAGAGCATAAGTTTTTGATCTGTGAGCTTGCCATACCTTCATGAGATCTGCAGTGAAAATCAGGCCACTATTAAAGCAGCAAAATTGAAATGCCATTTTTAAAGATATAATTGAAAGGAAAATGATGCCCATCACCTGTATTTGATTCTTGATTGTAAAAGAAGGCAGATCGATAGACAGTGTCTCAAGAATGTGGTTCCTGGATAGGTTATTCATTGCAGCAAAGGTAAACTATGGGAATGTGTATTCCACACGGAATTATCTGGGGCTTTGACAAAATGTGATCATATTCGAGTCATCCATTCACAGGGACAGTGGCTCTTGGCAGTGAAGGACTGAAGTGGGCTCCTTCTTGCCTCTCCTTTTTATTGTTATTATTATTATGATTTGCCCCATTTCTTTTGTCTTCTCCCCATGGGACTGACTTAGCAATATGAATCCACAAATTACAAATGGTACCAAGAAATGATAGCAAGGATTGGTTGAGTATTGCTGGGGGTGGCATGGAATCTGGCCAGCTCGGTTGCCTCCTGACCGCAGATGGTGGTTATCCATGGGGTGGGACGAAAGTGGATTTGGCTGGATCTATGGCATTCTTCCATAGGTTGTCATCAGTCTCCACTTTCTTTTCATGGTTCCCTGTCTTAGCTGCCTTACTGAACCCCTGTTGAGGATCAACATGGATGCCTGACCTGGAAGCCTGGTACCCAACGAGGGGAAGGACACATCAATTACTGCTCTCGGCTGCTAACCAGTCTTCCCTGTGTGGAATTTAATGGGAGAATTCAAATCATTACTCTTCCTTACTTTTTCCCTGAAGATGTCCTTCTCAAGATCTCCCCATGCCTGACCCTCACTAGACCTTTAGTTAAAAGGCAAGCTTGCTTTCAATGATGGGGACTTGCTGGCTCTTCCACTACCATGGATCAAATTTGCTTTTGAAACGCCATTGCTGTTGGTCTTGATGTGTTTTCCTGTTGCTTGTGTCACTCAGCGGTGTCTAGTTCAGCCTGGAAACATTCCCTTTGACTCTCTGTGATGTTTTCAAAGGTAGGAACAAACCCCATCCTTTTTTTATTCTAACCTGCCACAGTGGCAGGTTAAGCTGTGATCACTGGTAGGAGTGAAGATGAGAGGAAGAGAGGGTCCCCTGAACTTCCACATACTTACTTTCCAGAGACCACATGAGATGCTCTGCAACCCAGAAGTGCAGTTCTGACCAGTCCTCATTAGGACCCATGCTTGTGTAACAATATGTTTGGTGGAGATGGTTCTGATCATCAAATAGAAAGGACTCACACTGACCCTCAGAGGTGAGCATGCTGGCTCCAGTAGTATACTTTGTTAGTCTGCTCAGTGGCCTTGGCCTTCCACTCCCCATGCCCAGTGAGAACCCCCTGCCCACCACACTGAGTGTCATAAGGAGCCCTTGACATCAGCCTGTAAACTCTTTGGTGTCATAGAAGGATGGCGGGGGAAGCTAAGTGCTGCAGTGGACGGAGAAGACTAGCCAGGGGAAAGAAGCAGGCAGGAGGTGAGCCTTGTCCCTACAGGCTGAGTTTGGAGCTGTCAGCCATCGCTCTTATGGTGGATGAGAACAGCCTCAGGGGAAGGCTGGCAAGGGGTCCCGGAGCAAGAACCATGACTCAGAGGCCACCAGCCCTGTCACTGCTGCATTCATGGACTGTTGTGCTGTGTGGCCAGAATGAAGGAGCCGACAGGCTGAGCAAGGGGCTGTGGGCATTGAGCCAGGACCCACACGGAGAAACACTCCCCATTGCCTAATCTCCCACTGCCCAGGGGCTCCAACTGGTTCAGTTCTTAATGACCACGTGGACTTGGAGCATAAGGATGTAGACACAGCCCCCTTTGTCGGATGTTCTTAATATTCCAGATGGCAGTGAATGTCTGTATTAAAAGTAGCCATAGAACCCGAAGATCATTAGCAGAAGGCAGCACTATTTCTGGGGCAGGCAGTCATTGAAAATGTGGTTCGGAAACCAGGTATGTGTTTTCAGCTGTGAGATCCATGCTGAACTCGGTCCCCACAGCAGGCCCGCCTCTCACGTTTTCTCCTCTTCCCAAAAGCGCTCCAGACATGACTAGATCTCACTGCTCTGGTCTCTTTACTGATGTCATTCATTTGTTGCACACTTTTGAGCCAGGAATCATCCTAAGCACTTTACCAAATAGGTATGCATGTTAGTTCCGTGTTGCAGGTGGGCTGACTTGCAGGAAGGCGCAAGAAGTTAGATTCACAACCAAGATCACAGAGTTGGGGAGGCACTGTGGAACCCTGAAGTCTGACTCACCACTCCCACAACTTGAACCATTTGCTAAGCCTGCTCAGTTCTTCTTTTAAGCCTCCAGATAGAAGCAAATCCTAGAAAGGGGGTCCTGTAGAACACAGAACAGTTCTCACTGCTGTAGATGGAGAGTAATGGGAAAATCCCCAAGCAGTATTGAAATCTTATAGACATGAGTTATTGACCAGGTAATCATGGTAACCACTCAACACAGGAGTAGAGATAGTAATTTGGTCTTGACTCCTTCTGAATTCCAAGGAGAGGGACTAGTGAGAATGCAGAGACCAACATTTTAGGTCTTTGGTTTCTGTTGACCATCTCCAGGTGGGAAACCAGAGGGGTCTCCATTCTCAACATCCTGTGGGGCAACCGGCTCATTGCTTTTCTTTATAAAACTAGGTTTGAGCCGTTGGCCGACATAATGAAAATATCAGAAGCAATAAATACGTATCTTGTCAAGTGGCTGATTAAATGTGTTCTCATAATTGGATGCACAGTAGGCCTCAGCTGAAACAGTCACAGACAACCGTTAACCCAGGCCCTAGACTGCCACACAGGGAGCATATTGGGTTGCATTAAAATCTGTTAGCATTAAAAATATATTCCATGAGATCGGTATGACGTCACTTGTTTCTTCTCTTACTTGGAGGTTTCGACCCAGCTGTTTCCAACATCACCTCATAATTGCCATAACCTCTTACAGCCGAGAGAACCGTGAGCACACAGTGGGAACTCATATGTGTTTGCCAAATAAATTGTGCTAATTACACTGTTCAAAATGATGCCTTATTGATTATTCCATCTTCAGAAGCCAGGAGGGTGAGCATCTTTATTAAGGGTGCACAATATCTGGAGAAATTCCTGTCTCCCTCTAGGCCTGGTTTGCAAAGTTTCTGCCGCAAATAATATAGCTATTTAGACCAACAGCAAGTATGAAAAATGGCTTTTCCAAGCTCAGGAAGTCAAAATCATTCATGCACGCCCTGTGGATTCTCAGGTTGCCTTCTACAGTCCTGCTCATGTTTCTAAATTAGATTCCTGAGCAAACAGCATAAAGAAGTAGTAGGGAATTGCCCATTCCTTAGGTTCCCACCCAAGTTTCCCATCAAGAACCCTCCTCTGGCCCATGTTGACTCTGCTCACTTGTTGCCACTGCCCATGGGACCAACCCACAGCATCGTTTCTGCCGCATGTGAGGGCCATGCACATGTGTAAGCTTTTGTCCCAGCTTGTCTGAGGGTTCATGTACAATGAAAGCACACAGGCCAAACCCAACCCACCACTTGATTTCTTATTACCTATGAGCTGAGAATGTTTTTTATACTTTTTTTAAGACTTTATATTTTTAATACAGTTTTAATTTACAGAATAATTTGGCAGGTAGTACATAGAGTTCCATGTATCTTTTCCTGCTACCCATGGGGCCTGGCACACACGTTTTCCTATTACATCTTACACTAGTGTTGGATGTTTTCTAAAACTAACAAGCCAGCACTGATACATTATTATGAACCAAAGTCCATACTTGCCATTAGGGTTCACTCTTGGCACTGTACCTTCTATGGTTTTGACAAATGTATGATGACATGATTCCACCATTACAGTGTCGAGGAAGGTATTTCCATCACTACCCAAGTCCCCTGAGCTTCACTTATGCACTAAACCAAAAGGCCCCTAATATTTCATGGCATGTGAAAATTGTATCACATTTACATTGCAATGTCCATAAATAGTTTTACTGGAACCCGGCACCTCTGTTAGCATATTGTCAGTGGTAGCTTCTGCTCTACAACAGCAGATATGGGCACTTGCAACAGAGACCATGGCCTGCAAAAGCCAAAAATGTTTACTATCCGGCCCGTTGCAGGAAATTTCCCTGACCCCTTGTCTAGACTGTCAGTTCTGGAAAGTCCAATTTGTCGCCTCTCAGCGTTTAGTGAGGGGATTTGATCGCAGCCGGTTTCCTAATTTAAGATCCAAAACCTCCTCCTAGAAATGTTAACAATTGTTTCCATTGTCAGATGTCTCCCAGAGTCCTACAATCCCTTCTATCGTTTTTCTGATGGGTCTTTATCCTTGACAGACATCTTGATTTTTTCAAATAGTGAACCTTTGATGAGAGGTGAGCCTAGAGGATTAACTTTGCCCAGAGAAGAGATGGATCCTTGCCCAGCTTCTTGACAGGCAGCTCTGAGCCCTGGGCATGTGATGTTTGGTAAGTGTGTTGTTTACTGGGGGACCTTGAGCCACATGGTAACAGATCACCCTCCCTTCGGAGAGCCTGGAAACCAAAGGCTAAGTGGCCAACCTCAGTAAGTACCTGAACCCCAAGGCTCAGGCGAGCTTCCCTGGTTGGTGACACTGACTAAGCACTATCACACATCCTTGTCAGAGGAGTAAATGCTGTCCATATGACTCCATTGGGAGGGACAAATGGAGCTCGCATCTGGAGTCCTCCAGACCCTGCCCTATGCTTATCTTCTCCAGGCTGATTTTAACCTGAGTCCCTTCATCCTGATAAACCATGACCATAAGCATGACAGCTCACATTTCATGAGTTTGTCTAGTGAACTATTCATCCTGAGCATGGTCTTGGGGACCACCCCACACACTAAAGGTTGTTGTTTTGATTGTTGTGTTGTAGAAATGTGAAGTTAATCAGACATGAAGCAGCATGCTTAGTGGCAGAGCATTCCAAAATCATCTCTACTGTAGGTATCAAGGGGTAAGGTCCACTCCAGGTCATACAAGTAGAGCCTCCTACTGCCACCTGTCTCTGCTATCTATATCATGAGAATGAGAGTCTCTCTCCTTTCCTTAAATTAGTTTATTTTTGTCTTTGCTGTTTTGAAGTAGATATCATCACTTCCATTTTATTTCCATTTTTGTCTTTGAGACATGGTCTTGTTCAGGTATCTCACTGATGCTGGAGTGGAATGGCATGATCAGAGCTCACTGCAACCTCAGCCTCTCAGTGTCAGGTGATTCTCCCACCTCAGCCTCCCAAGTAGCAGAGACTAAAGTCCCGCGCCACTATGTCTGGCTAATTTTAGTATTTTCTGTAGAGATGGGGTTTTACTATATTGCCCAGGAGTGGTCTCGAACTCCTGGGCTCAAGAAATCCACTTGCCTCAGCTTCTTAAAGTGCTGGAATTACAAGTGTGAGTCACTGTGCCCAGCCCATCACTTCCATTTTAAAGATGAGGAAACTGAAGCTAAGAGAAGTTAGACAGCCTGCCTTAATTTCAAGGTCAATAAATAGCAGAACCAGAAAAGCCCAGAGCTAAACAAGTGTGAAAGCCTTTTGTTTGTTTGTTTGTTTTTTCCAACTACAGGTTAACTTCCAAACTTCCAGGAGTCTCCTGGCTACAAACTAATTTTCAGTCTTTTTATTAAAGGCTTATTTTGACCAAGTGGGACCTAGGAGAAAAGTTTTGGAAAAGATTTCGCAGTTCACGTTTGGTAAGATTTATAAGAGTGAGACAAAAGTACAAGGCTTTCTGTTCTAATTAGAGCTGAATGTTAGAATGAATTGGTAGCAGGTCGCTGTGACCCATAAAACTTGGCTCTTTATAGAAAACTTTTGCTGTTATTGTTTTCACTGAAAAGAATGGCTTTTTCTTTTAAAAACCTGGAAAATGCAAACGAGAAGAAAGAAGGGAATGCTCACCCAGTGTCTGTGAGGCAGATGCAGTGGACCTCACGTTTTGTGCCTTTTCCCCACTGTATGGATGAGGGATAATTTATGATCAAATTATTTCATTTTGCTAATCATTCATTAGCTGTGAGAGTTGCTCTCAGTCCTGACTGTGGAATAGAATCAGAATCTCTGGGCATGGGCCAGCCCCCAGAGGAATGCAGCGCTGAGAACCATCCTTCTAGATTCAACTGTGCAGAGCATCCAGTTAGAATGCAGTTAGATGTGGGGTGCTTATCTAATAAGGTTCTTTTAAAGGCGCTGATGTCCAAGTGATTCTTGAGTAGCTGGGATTGCAGGCATGCGCCACCATGCCCGGCTCATTTTGTATTTTCAGTAGAGACGGAATTTCACCATGTTGGTCAGGCTGGTCTCGAACTCCTGACCTCAGGTGATCCACCTGCCTAGGCCTCCCAACGTGCTGGGATTACAGGCGTGAGCCACTGTGCTGGGCCAGTACCTTGAATTCTTAAGTGAATCTCTTATTAAGGCTGAAGGCTACATTTTTGTAACACCAAGAAAGCATATCTGGGAGGTAAATTTCATGAGCGTGTGTCACCCCACACATGTGGGAGTGGGGTCCTTGGATTGCTGCCTCTGCTTCAGAACCTCTGCAATTGCTGCTCTATTTCCTTTGGGCAGGAGTGTGACAAAAAAAGCAAGCTGGGGCCATGCTGATTTGTATTTGTTTTTATGTAGCCGTATTTTTCTCTTCCTAAAAATGATCTAGTATTTTGCATTTATCTTTATTTTATTATTTTAAATACTTTCCAAGATGTGTCTAAAATCTGGCCCATTTTTTACTGGCTTTCTTTGAAATTTGGTGAACGCTTGCCGCCTGTGTTCTCAGATCTTTGTTACAGTTCCAGCAATTTTTTTATAATTATGTCATTGATGATTGATTCTATTTTGGTAGCTCTGATATTTTCCTTAGAAAATATCTATAATTCTTAGCAAGGGTTTTCTTATCTATAATTATCCGTCTATAATAGCACATCTTTAACTTTTTCATCAGTATTGTGTGAGGGCTTCTCAATTTTTCAACTTTTCTCTGTGCCTCTATAAATATTTTAGTGGAAACTTGGGAGATACTGCTTTACAGCAGGATGCTGACCAGGTCTTATCTGAAACCTCCATTGCTTGGCTTGATTTGGGAACTCAAGAGAACCCTAAGGAATCCCAGCTTGACTTGCACCTTTAACAAATCATACTCTCCAAACGGCAATAAGAGCCAGCTTTAAACACTATAATAGAGAGGTTATTTCCCTTATGCTAAGTAAATGCAGTCTACTAATCATATGGTGTTTCACACTCATTCATTCTATAAATATTTATCAGTCACCTACAGACCAGGCACGTATCTAGTTCTTGGGATAGAGAACAAAGGACGGAATCCCTGATCTCATGGAGGAGGCAAATGATAAACAAAATAAATGTTATAGGGGATGTTAAAAGGCGCTCAGTTCTTAGGAACAAAATAAAGAAAGGAACAAAATAAAGAAAGAAACAAAATAAAGAAAAAGGGGCCAGGCAGGGAGAGGCGCAGCAGCTAGTGTGTGCAAATAACCGACTTTAGGAGGTGTAAGTTTG
>NW_022097814.1:0-126516 GCF_006542625.1 Nomascus leucogenys
CTATTCTGCCCATTTGACTCCATTCCAGTTCACTCCATTCCATTCCGTTCTGTTCCTTCCGTTCCGTTCCATTCCGTTCCATTCCACTCCGTTTAACTCCACTCCACTTGCTACATTTCTTCTCCTTTCCACTCCAGTATATATTCCACTGCAATTTTTTCCATTCCATTCCATTCCATTCCATTCCATTCCATTCCATTTTATTCCATTCCTCGCCATTCCATTCCATTCCATTTCATTCTATAAAATTCCATTCCATTGCATTTTTTCCACTAGAATCCACTCCACTCCACTCCAATCCATTCCATGCCATTCCATTCAAATCATATCCTCTCTTCCCCACTCCACTGCGTTCCATTCCTTCCCATTCGCACCCATTCCCGTCCAATCCACTCCATTCCTTTCTATTCCATTCCATTCCATTCCATTCCTTTCCATTCCATTCCATTCCAGTCGATTCCATTCCATTCCATTCCATTCTATTCCATTTCATTCCATTCTATTCGTTTCCACTGGAATCCATTCCACTCCTCTCTAATCCATTCCATTCCATTCCATTCCATTGCATTCAATTCAAATCCACTCTTCTCCACTCCACTCCTCTCCACTCCACTGTTTCTTCCTTATCATTCACCTCCATTCCAGTCCTCTGTGTTCCACTGCATTCAATTCCACTCCATTGCACTGCACTCCTCTCCCTTCCTTTCTTCTCCATTCCACTCCAATGCACCCCACGGCACTTTTTTCCATTCCATTCCATTCAATTCCATTCATTCCATTCCTTTTGATTCCATTCCATTCCATTCTATTCCATTCCATTCCTGTCCATGCAACGCCACTCCAATCCACTGCATTCCATTCAATTCCATTCCATTCCATTCCATTCCATTCCATTTCCATTCCATTCCATTCCACCTTTATACAATCTACTTCCCTCCATTGCACTCCACACCACTTCACTCCACTCCATTCCATTCCTTCCCATTCCACTCCAATCCACCAAACTCCACTCCATTCCATTCATTTCCAATACACTCCACTCCACTCAAGTCCATTCCATTCCTTATCATTCCATTTCATTGTATTCCACTACATTCCATTACGTTTCATTCCTTTACATTCTACTAGCATACCCTCCAATCAAATCCCCTGCATTTCATTCCATTCCATCCCATTCCATTGCATTCCATTCCCTTCCCTTCCATTCCACTCCACTCCTTTCCTTTCTTCTCGATTCCACTCCAATAAACGCCACTGCACTTTTTCCATTCATTCCTTTGCCTTCCATTGCATTGCATTCCATTCTATTCCATTCCATTCCGTTCCATTCCATTATATTCATTATTTTTACAATAATCCAATCTACTGCACTCCAACTCATTTTTTTCCATTGCATTCAATTCATTACAGTCTTCTAAACTCCACTCCACTCCATAAAACTGCATTCCATTCTTTCCAATTTGCCTTCATTCAAATACACTCCAATCCATTCCATTCTATTCGATTCCATTCCATTGCATTCCACTCTATTCCACTCAACTCCACTCCCTTCCTTTCTTCTCCATTCCACTCCACTGCACTTTTTTCCATTCCATTCCATTCCATTCATTCCATTCCGTTTCATTCCATTCCATTCCGTTCCATTCCATTCCATTGCATTCCATTCCATTCCAATCCATTCCATTCCATTCCACTCCACTCCATTCCATTCCATTCCATTCCATTCCATTCCATTCCATTCCATTCCATTCCATTCCATTCCGTTGCATTCCATTCCATTCCATTCCATTCCATTCCATTCCATTTTTTCCACTAGAATCCACTCCACTCCACTCCTGTCTATTCCATTTCAATTCAATTCAATTCATACCACACTTCTCCACTCCCACAACTCTCCACTCCTCTGCATTTCATCGTTCCCATTCGTCTCCATTCCATTCCATTCCAATACATTCCCACCCATTACACTGTTTTCCACTAGATTCCACTCCACTCCACTCCATTGCATTCCATTTTATTTCATTCTATTCAAATCTACTGTACTCCACTCCACTCCTCTCCGCTCTACTGCATTTGATTCCTTCCCATTCTTCTCCAATCCACTCCATTCCAATTAACTGCATTCCATTCCATTCCAATCCACTGCATTCCATTCCATTCCATCCATTGCTTTCCTTTCAATTCCATTAATCAAATCAACTCTTCTCCATCCACTCCTCGCACTCAACAACTGCATACATTTCATTATATTGCAATTCCATCCACAACCCATTCCTTCCAGTCCAGTCCAATCCATTCCATCATTCCATTCATCCATCATTCCATTCAGTCAACCATTCCATCCATTCCATTCATTCATTCCATTCATCATTCCACCATTCCATTCTCCATCTTCCAATGCATTCCTGTCGATTCGATTCAATTCATATTCCATTCATCACTCCATTCCATGGAATCAACTCCACTCCACTCCAATCCATTCCATTTTATTCCATTCCATTGAATCCACTCTTCTCCACTTCACTCCTCTCCACTCCACTGCATTCCATTCTTTCCCATTAGCTTCCTTCCAGTCCCCTATGCTCCTTTGCTTCCATTCCACTCCATTCCACTACACTCCTTTCCCTTTCTTTCTCCTCCATTCCTCTCCACTCACTCCACTCACTTTTTCCCTTCCATTCCATTCCATTCATCCATTCCGTTTGATTCCATTCCATTCCATTCCATTCCGTTCCATTCCATTCCATTCCCCTCCAAGGAACTCCACTCCAATGCTCTGCATTCCATTCCTTTCCATTCCATTCCGAGTAAACCGTTCACTTCTCTCCATTGCACTCCTCTCCACTCACTCCACTACATTCAATTCCTTTCCATTCCATGGCAGTCCACCACACTCCTCTCATTACATTCATTTCCGATTCTCTGCACTCCACTCCACTCCAATTCCATTCCATTCCTTATCATTCCATTTAATTGTATTCCATTCCATTCTGTTACTTTCCATTCCATTCCATTCTACTACCATACCTCAATCTAATCCCCTGCATTTCATTCCATTCCATCCCATTCCATTGCATTCCATTCCATTCCCCTCAATTCCACTCCACTCCGTTCCTTTCTTCTCGATTCCACTCCAATAAACTCCACTGCACTTTTTTGCATTCATTCCATTGCATTCCATTGCCTTCCATTCCATTCCATTCCATTCCATTCCACTCCATTCCACTGGAATCCACTCCAATCCATTCCATTCCATTCCATTCCATTCCATTCCATTCCATTCCATTCCCTTCAAATCCATTCTTCTCCACTTCATTCCTCTCCTCTGCACTGCATTCCATTCCTTCCATTAGCTTCCATTCCTGTCCCCTATGCTCCATTGCATTCCATTCCACTCCATTCCACTATACTCCATCCCTTCCTTTATCCTCCATTCCACTCCATTGCACTCCACTGCACTTTTTTCCCTTCTAATCCATTCCATTCCATTCATTCCATTCCGTTTGATTCCATTCCATTCCTTTCCTTTCCATTCCATTCCCCTCCAAGCCACTCCACTCCAATGCTCTGCATTCCATTCCATTCCATTCCATTCATTCATTCCATTCCGTTCCATTCCGACTTAAACCAATCTACTTCTCTCCATTGCACTCCACTCCACTTCACTCCACTACTTTCAATTCCTTTCCATTCCGCCGCAGTCCACCACACTCTTCTCATTCCATTCATTTGCAATTCTCTGCACTCCACTCCACTCCACTCCATTCCATTCCATTCCTTATTATTCCATTTCATTGTGTTCCATTCCATTCCATTTCTTTCCATTCCATTCCATTCTACTACCATACCCTCCAATCTAATCCCCTGCATTTCATTCCATTCCATCCCATTCCATTGCATTCCATTCCATTCCCCTCAATTCCACTCCATTCCGTTCCTTTCTTCTCGATTCCACTCCAGTAAACTCCACTGCACTTTTTGCATTCATTCCATTGCATTCTATTGCCTTCCATTCCATTCCATTCCATTCCATTCCATTCCATTCCACTGGAATCCACTCCACTCCAATCCATTCCATTCCATTCCATTCCATTCCATTCCATTCCATTCATTCCATTCCATTCAAATCCATTCTTCTCCACTTCATTCCTCTCCTCTCCACTGCATTCCATTCCTTCCCATTAGCTTCCATTCCTGTCCCCTATGCTCCATTGCATTCCATTCCACTCCATTCCACTATACTCCATTCCCTTCCTTTATCCTCCATTCCACTCCACTGCACTCCACTGCACTTTTTTCCCTTCTAATCCATTCCATTCCATTCATTCCATTCCGTTTGATTCCATTCCATTCCATTCCTTTCCATTCCATTCCCCTCCAAGCCACTCCACTCCAATGCTCTGCATTCCATTCCATTCCATTCCATTCCATTCCATTCCATTCCATTCCATTCGGACTTAAACCAATCTACTTCTCTCCATTGCACTCCACTCCACTTCACTCCACTACTTTCAATTCTTTTCCATTCCGCCGCAGTCCACCACACTCTTCTCATTCCATTCATTTGCAATTCTCTGCACTCCACTCCACTCCATTCCATTCCATTCCTTATTATTCCATTTCATTGTGTTCCATTCCATTCCATTTCTTTCCATTCCATTCCATTCTACTACCAGATTCTCCAATCTAATCCCCTGCATTTCATTCCATTCCATTGCATTCCATTCCATTACCCTCCATTCCACTCCACTCCCTTCCTTTCTTCTCGATTCCACTCCATTAAACTCCACTGCACTTTTCTCCATTCATGCCATTCCATTCCATTTCCTTCCATTCCATTCCATTCCTTTCCGTTCCATTCCATTCCATTATTTTATACAAGAATCCAATCCACTGCACTCCAATTCATTTTGTTCCATTGCATTTAATTCATTCCGGTCTTCTACACTCCACTCCACTCCGTACCGCTGCATTCCATTCCTTCCCATTTGCCTTCATTCCAATACACTCCAATCCATTCCATTCTATTCCATTCCATTCCATTCCATTCCACTCAACTCCACTCCCTTCTTTCTTCTCCATTCCACTCCACTGCACTCCATTGCACTTTTTTCAGTTCCATTCCATTCCATTCTATTAATTCCATTCCATTCCATTCCATTCCATTCCATCCATTCCATGCCATTCCACCTTAATCCAATGTACTTTTCTCCATTGCATTCCACTCCACTTCACTCCACTCCATTCCATTCCTTCACATTCCACTCCAATCCACAACAGTCCTCTCCATTCCATTCATTTCCAATACACTGCACTCCCCTCTACTCCATTCCATTCCATTCCTTATCATTCCATTCCATTGTATTTCATTCCCTTCCATTACTTTCCATTCCATTCCATTCTACTCCCATTCGCTCCACTCCAATCCTCTGCATTTCATTCCATTATATCCATACGTTTGCGTTCCATTGCATTCCCCTGCATTCCAATACACTCCCTTACTTTCTTCTCCATTCCACTCCACTTCACTCCACTGCAATTTTTTCCATTCCAGTCAATTCCATTCCACTCCATTTTTTTATACCAGAATCCAATCCTCTGCACTGCACTTCATTCCTTTCCATTCCATTCAATTCAACTGCACTCTTCTAAACTCCACTCCTCTCCATACCACGGCTTTCCATTCCTACCCATTCACCTTCATTGCGATCCTCTCCATTCCATTCCATTGTATTCCATTCCATTCCGGTCCTTTCCACTCCATTCCAGTTAACTCCACTCCATTCATTTCTTCTCCATTCCACTCCACAACACTCCACTGCACTTTTTTCCATTCTATCATTCCATTCCATTCCATTCCATTCCATACCGTTCCATTCCCCTCCACGCAACTCTGCTCCAATCCTCTGCATTCCATTCCATTCCATTGCATTGCATTCCACCTGATTCCAACCTACTCCCCTCCATTCCACTCCACTCCACTCCATTCCATTCTTTACCATTCCAATGCAATCCACACCAATCCTATCCATTCCTTTCATTTCCAATACACTGCATTCCAATCCACTTCATTCTATTCCATTCCATTAATTCCTTTTCTTTCTGTTCCACTGTATTCCGTTCAATTCCATTACTTTCCATTCCATTCCATTCTACTCCAATCCACTCCACTACAATCCACTGCATTCCATTCCTTTCCATCCCAATCCATTGCATTTCATTCCATTTAGTTCAAATCTACTCTTCTCCATTCCCCTCTTCTCCACTCCCCTGCAATTCTTTCCTTCACATTCGCCTCCATTCCAGTCCACTCCATTCCATTCCATTCCTTTCCATTCCATTCTGTTCCATTCCATTCCATTCCAGTCCTCTCCATTCCATTCAATTCCATTCAATTCCATTCCATTCCTTTCCATTCCACTCCTTTCCACTCCACTCCTCTCCCTTTCTTTCTTCTCCATTCCACTCCACTACACTCCACTGATTTTTTTCCATTCCATTCCGTTCCGTTCCGTTCCATTCCATTCTATTCCATTCCATTCTATTCCATTCCAATCCATTCCATTCCTTTCCATTCAGTTTTATGCCATTCTTTTCACGTAGAATCCTCTCCAGTTAAGTTAAATTCCTCTTCATTCCATTCAATTCAAATATACTCTTCTGCACTCCACTCCTCTCCACACGATAGCATTCCATTCTGTCCCATTCATCTCCATTCCAGTCCACTCCTTCCATTCTTTCCATTTCATTCAATTCCATTCCATTTCACTCCTTTCCACTACACACCACTCCCATCCTTTCTACTCCATTCCTCTCTACCGCACTCCACTGCACGTTTTTCCATTCCATTCCATTCCATTCCATTCCATTCCATTCCATTATATTTCCCTCCTCGCAATTCCACACCAACACACTGAATTCATTTCCATTCCATTCCATTCCATTCCCTTCCATTCCATTCCATTCCTTTCCATTGCTTCTGATTCCTCTGTACTCCTTTACGTTCCATTCCACTCCAGTCCACTCCATTCCTTTCTTCTCCATTCCACTCCACTTCACTCCACTGAACTTTTTTCCATTCATTCCATTCCGTTACATTCCATTCCATTCCATTCCACTGCATTCTATTCCAGTATAATCAACTCCACTCCACTCCAATCCATGCCTTTTCATTCCATTCATTTCAAATCCAGTCTTTTGCACTACACTCCTCTCCGCACCACTGCATTCCATTCTTTCCCATTCGACTCCATTCCATTCCACTCCATTCCATTCCATTTTATTCCATTCAATTCCATTCCATTTCACTCCACCCCACTCCCTTCCTTTCTTCTCCATTCCACTCCACTGCACTCCACTGCACTTTTTTCCATTCTATTGCATTCCATTCCATTCATTCCATTCCACTGCATTCCTTTTCATTCCGTTCCATTCCATTCCCCTCCACGCAACTCCACTCAAATCCACTGCTTTCCATTCAATTCCATTCCATTATATTCCATTGCATTCTATTCCATTCGTTCCATTCCATTCCCATCCATTCCATTCCATTCCATTCAAATCTTTTCCAATAATATCCACTCCATTCCAATCCAATCCATGCCATTTCATTCAATTCAAATCCACTCTTCTCCACTCCACTCCTCTCCACTCCAGTGCATTCCATTCCTTCCCATTCGCCTCCATTATAGTCCACTCCATTCCTTTCCATTCCATTCCATTCCAATCCTTTCTATTCCATTCCTTTCTTTTGCACTACAATCCACTGCACTCTTCTCTAATCCATTCCATTCCATTACATTCAATTCAATTCCATTCTTCTCCATTCCACTCCTCTCCATTCCACTCCAATATATTCCATTCCATTCCATTCAATTCATATCCACACTTCTCCCCTCCACTCCTCTCCAGTACACTGCGTTCCATTCAACTCCATTCCGGTCCACTCCATCCATTCCATTCCATTCCATTCCATTCCATTATATTCTTTTCCACTAGAATCCACTCCACTCCACTCCAATCCATTCCTTTAATTTCCATTCATTTCAACTCCACTCTTCTGCACTCCACTCTTCTCAACACCATTGCAATTCCATTCCTTCCCATTTCGCCTCCATTCCCAATCCTCTCCATTCCATTCCATTTTATTCCATTTCCATTCTATTCCATTTCCATTCCCAGTCCCACTCCACTCCCTTCCTTTCTTCTCATGCGGTGTTTGGTTTTTTGTCCTTGCGATAGTTTACTGAGAATGATGTTTTCCAGTTTCATCCATGTCCCTACAAAGGACACGAACTCATCATTTTTATGGCTGCATAGTATTCCATGGTGTATATGTGCCACATTTTCTTAATCCAGTCTATCGTTGTTGGACATTTGGGTTGGTTCCAACTCTTTGCTATTGTGAATAGTGCCGCAATAAACATACGTGTGCATGTGTCTTTATAGCAGCATGATTTATAGTCCTTTGGGTATATACCCAGTAATGGGATGGCTGGGTCAAATGGTATTTCTAGTTCGAGATCCCTGAGGAATCGCCACACTGACTTCCACAATGGTTGAACTAGTTTACAAAAAATATGGAACGCTTCACGAATTTGCGTGTCATCCTTGCGCAGGGGCCATGCTAATCTTCTCTGTATCGTTCCAATTTTAGTATATGTGCTGCCGAAGCGAGCACTCTTCTCCTTTCAACACCACTGCACTCCACTGTATTTTTTCCATTCTTTTCCATTCCATTCAATTCCATTCCATTCCACTCCACACCACTCCATTCCATTTCCCTCCATGCAACTCCACTCCAATCCACAGAATTCCATTCCATTCTCATCCCTTCCATTGCACCTGAATGCAATCTACTCCCCTCCATTCCAATCCACTCCACTCCATTCCATTCCTTCCCATTCCACTCCACTCCACCACACTCCACTCCATTGCATTCTTTTCCAATATAGTGCAATCCATTCCACCACATTCCATTCCATTCCATTCTTTTCATTCCGTTCCATTGTATTCCATTCTATTCCATTTCTTTCCATTCAATTCCATTCTACCACAATCCAATCCATTCCAATCCATGGCATTCCATTCCATTCCATCCCATTCCATTGCATTCCATTACATTCAATTCAAATCCACTCTTCTCCTCTCCACTCCTCTCCACTCCACTGCAATTCCTTCCCTCCCATTCAGCTCCAATCCAAACCATTCCATTCCATTCCATTCCATTCTATTCCACTCCACTCCCCTGCCTCCTTTCTTCTCCCTTCCACTCCACTACACTCCACTTCACTTTTTTCCATTCAATCCATTTCATTCCATTCCATTCCATTCCATTCTGTTCTATTCCATTCCATTCTTTAACTTGAATCCACTCCACTCCACTCCAGTCCATTCTTTCCATTCCATTCAATTCAAAACCACTCTTCTGCACTCTACTCTCTGCACACCAGTGCATTCCTTACCTTCACATTTGCCTCCATTCCAATCCACTCCATTCAATTCCATTCCATTGCATTCCACTCCATTTCATAAAATTCCATTTGACTCCGTTCCTCTCAACTCCACTTCCTTCCTTTCTTCTCCATTCCACTCCACTGCACCCCACTGCACTTTATTCCATTCCATTCCATTTCTTTCCGTTGTATTCCATTCCATTCCATTCCATTCCAATTTATTCCATTCCATTCCATTCTTTTCCACTAGAATCCACTCCGTTCCACTCCAATCCATTCCATTCCATTCCATTCAAATCCACTATTCTCCACTCCACTCCTCTCCACTCTACTGCATTATAGTCCTTCCCATTTCCATCCACTCCATTCCATTCCATTCCATTCCATTCCATTCCATTCCATTCCGTTCCGTTCCATTCCATTGCCTTCCGTTCCATTCCATTCCATTCCATTCCCTTCCATGCCATTCCACTCCACTCCACTTGATTCCTTTCTTCTCCATTCCTCTACACTACACTCCACTGCAGTTTTTTATATTCATTCCATTCAGTTCAAATTCTCTCTTCTGCACTCCACTCTTCTCCACTCCGCTGCATTCCTTTCCTTCCCATTAACCTGTATTCCCGTCCATTCCATTCCATCCCATTCCATTATTTTCACTTCAACTGCATTCCATTCCATTCCATTCCCTTCCATTGCATTCCATTGCATTCCAATTCAATCCATTCCATTCCATTCCATTCCATTCCATTCTTTTCCACTAGTCCACTCCACTCCATTCCAATCCATTCCATTCCATTCCATTCCATTCCATTCATATTTACTCTTCTCCTCTCCACTGCCTTCCAGTCTTCTTTATTCCATTCCTTCCCATTTTCCTCCATTGCAGTCCAATACATTCCATTCCATTCAATTCCATTTCTCTCCATTCCCTGCACTCCACTCCCTTCCTTTCTTTTCCATTCCACTCCACTGCACTCCATTGCACTTTTTTCCATTCCATTTCTTTCCATTCCAATCAATTCATTCCATTCCGTTTCATTCCATTCCATTGCATTCCATTCCATCCCATTCCATTCCGTTCAATTCACCTCCATGCAACTCCACTCCAATCCACTTCATTCCATTCAATTCCATTCCTTTCCATTCCATTCCATTCCATACCATTCCTACGGAATCCAATCTACACCCCTCCATTATCCTCCACTCCACTCCAGTCCACTCCCTTCCATTCCTTCGCATTTCACTACACTCCACCACCATCCTCTCTATTCCATTCATTTCCAATACACTGCACTGCGTTCCTCTCCATTCCATTCCATCCCATTCCTTTTCATTCCATTCTATTGAATTCCTTTCCATTCCATTCTACTGCATTCCATTATTTTCAATTCCATTCCATTCTACTGCAATACACTCCAGTCCAATCCACTGCATTCCATTTCATTACAAGCCCTTCCATTGCATTCAATTCCATTAAATTCAAGTGCACTTTTCTCCACTCCACTCTTCTCCACTCAACTGCATTTCATTCCTTCCCGTTTGCCTCCATTCCAGTCCACTCCATTCCATTCCATTTTATTCCATTCCATTCCATTTCATTCCATTCCATTGCATTCCATTCTATTCCTTTCCATTCCATTCCATGACATGCCATTCATTCCACTCCATTCCATTCCACTCCATTCCATTCCATTCCATTCCACTACTTTCCATTCCACTCCATTCGACTCCACTCCACTGCTTCCTTTCTTCTCCATTCCACTCCACTACACTCCACAGCACTTTTTTCCATTCCATTCCATTCCATTCCATTCCATTCCATTCCATTACATTCTTTTCCACTGAATCCAGACCACTCCTCTCCAGTCCACTCCATTCCATTCCATTAAATTCCATTCAAATCCACTCTTCTCCACTCCACCCCTCTCCACTCCTCTGCATTCCATTAATTGCCATTCGCCTCAGTTAAAGTCAACTCCATTCCTTTCCTTTCCATTCCATTCCTTTCCATTCCACTGCATTCCACTCCACTCCACTCTCTTCCTTTCTTTTCTATTCAACTCCACTGCACTCCAGTACAATTTTTTCCAGTCCTTCCATTGCTTCCATTACATTCCGTTGCACTCTCTTCCGTTGTGTTCTGTTCGGTTCCGTTCCATATCATTCCATTCCATTCCTATCCATTCCCCGCATGAAACTCCCCTCCAACCCACTGCATTCCATTCCATTCCATTGTAGTCCATTCCATTCCAATCCAGCTGAATCCAATCGATCCCCTCCATTCCACTCCAATCCACTTCACTGCAATCCATTCCTTCCCTTTCCCCTCCACTCCACTACACTCCTCTCCAATCCATTCAATTCCAATAAACTGCACGCCACTCCTTTCCATTCCATTCCATTCCTTTTTATTTTGTTCCATTGTATTACATTTCTTTCCATTACTTTCCATTCCATTCCATTCCACTCCAATCCACCACACTCCAGTCCACTTCATTCCATTCCGTTTTATTCCATTGCATTTCATCGCAATCAATTCAAATCCACTCTTCTCCACTACACTCCTCTCCACTCCACTGCATTCCATTACTTCCCATTCTCTTCTATTCCAGTCGACTCCACTCCATTCCATTCCATTGCATTGCATTCATTTCCATTCCCTTCCATCCCATTCCATTCCATTGCATTCCATTCCATTCCCTTGCATTCCATTCCATTGCAATCCACTCCACTCCTCTCCACTCCACTGGATTGCATTCCTTCCATTCACCCCCATTCCAGTCCACTCCATTTCATTCCATTCAATTCCATTCCTTTCAATTCCTTTCCATTCCATTCCTTTCCATTTTTTTCAACTAGAATCCACTCCACACGACTCTAATCCATTCCATTACATTCCATTCCATTCAATCCACTATTCTCCACTCTGCTCCTCTCCACTCCACTGCATTGCATTCCTTCCATTTCGCCTCCATTCCAGTCCACTCTATTCCATTCCATTCCATTCCTTTCCATTCCATTCCTTTCCATTGCCTTCTATTCCATTCCATTCCAGTCCATTCCATTAGACTCCATTCCAATTCTCTCCAATTCCTTCCTTTCTTATCCATTCCACTCCACTGCACTCCACTGCACTTTATTTCATTCCTTTCCTTTCCATTCCACTCCATTTCAATCCATTCCATTCCACTCACTTCCATTCCATTCCTTCCATTCCTTTCCATTCCATTCCATTACTTTACATTACATTGCATTTTTTCCTGTAGAACCCACTCCACTCCAATCCAATCCATTTCATTCCATTCCATTCAAATACACTATTCTCCACTCCACTCCTCTCCACTCCACTGAATTCCATTAGTTCCCATTCACTTCCATTCCATTCCACTCCATTCCATTCCATTGCATTGCATTCCATTCCATTCCACTCCTTTCCACTCAACCCCACTCCCTTCCTTCCTTCTCCATTCCACTCTAGCACACTCCCATCCACTTTTTTCCATTCCATTAATTCCATTACTTTACATTCCACTCCATTCCATTCCATTCCCTTCTTTCACTGGAATCCTCTCCACTCCACTCCAATAATTCCATTCCTTTCTATTTAAATCCACTATTGTCTACTCCACTCCTCTCAACTCCACTGCGTTCCATGCCTTCCGACTCGCATCCATTCCTTTCCACTCCTTTCCATTGCTTCCGTTCCATTCCATTCCATTCCATTCCATTCCATTCCATTCCTTCCATTCCACTCCATTCCACTCCGTTATTCCACTCCATTCTGTTCCATGCCACTGCATTCCGTTCCATTCCATCCATTCCATTCCATTCCATTCCATTCATTCCATTCTTTTCCACTGGAATCCACTCCAATCCATTCCATTCCATTCTATTCAAATCCACTCTTCTCCACTCCACTCCTCACCACTCCACTCCGTTCCATTCCTTCACATTCGCCTACATTCCAGTCCATTCCTTTCCATTCCATTCTTTTCTTTTCAATTCCATTCTACTCCATTCCACTCCCTCCACTCCCTTCCTTTCTTCTCCATTCCACTCCACTGTGCTGCACAGCAATTTTTCATTCCATTCCATTCCATTCCATTCCATTCCATTCATTCCATTCCATTCCATTCTATTCTTTTCCACTGTAATCCACTCCATTCCACTCGAATCTATTCCATTCCATTCCTTCAATTCAAATCCACCTTTCGCCAGTACAATGCTCTCCAATCCAGTGGATTACATTCCTTCCAATTGGCTTCCACTGCAGTCCATTCCATTCCATTCCATTCCATTCCATTCCATTCCACTCCATTCCATTCCATTCCATTCCACTTCATTCCACTGCACTCCTCTCCATCCTTACTTCTCCATTCCACTCCACTGCCTCCATTGAAGTTTTTTACATTCCATTCCATTAAATTCCATTCCATTGCATTCGATAGCATTCCACTCTATTCCATTCTTTTCTGTTCCGTTCCATTCCATTCCATTCCAATGCATTCCATTCACCTCCATTCACCTCCACTCCAATCCACTGCATCGCACTCCATTCCATTGTATTACATTCCATTCCATTCCTCTCCATTCCATTCCATTCTACTTCAATCCACTTCACTGCAATTCACTGCATTCCATTCCATTCCATTCTGTTCCATTCCATTCCATTCCAGTCTATTCTTTTCCACTATCATCCACTCCACTAAACTCGAATCCATTCCATTCCATTCCATACAATTCAAATCCACACTTCTCCACTAAATTCCTTTCCACTACACTGCATTCCATTCGTTTTCATTCGCCTCCACTCCATTCCACTCCACTCCTTTCCATTCCATTGCATTGCATTCCATTCTGCTCCGTTCCGTTCCATTCTGTTCCTTTCCATTCCATTCCATTCCCTTCCATTCCACACTATTCTATTCTATTCCTATCTTGCGACAAGTACTCAATCTCTCACCCTTGTTGGATTGCAGTGGCGCTATGTCAGCTCACATTTTATTTCCCCTTTCCATTCCAATCCATTCCATTGCATTCCACTCCATTCCATTCAGTTCATTCCATTCCGTTCCATTCTGTTCCATTCAACTCCATTCCATTCCATTCCATTCCATCCCATTCCATTCCATTCCATTCCATTCCATTCCATTCCACACTATTCTATTCTATTCCTATCTTGCAACAAGTTATCAATCTCTCACCCTGGTTTCATTGCATTGGCACTAGTCAGCTACATTTATTTTCCCTTTCCATTCCAATCCATTCCATTCCATTCTATTCCATTCCATTCCGTTCCATTCTGTTCCGTTGCACTCCATTCCATTTCATTCCATTCCATGCCATTCCATTCCATTGCACTCCATTCCATTCCATTCCACTCCCTTCCATTCCAGTCCATTTCATTCTATTCCTTACCACTCCACACGATTCTATTCTATTCCTTTCTTTCAACCAGTTCTCAATGTGTCACCCTGGATGGAGTGCAGTGGCACAATGTCAGCTACCATTTTATTTCACTGTTCCATTCCATTCCATTCCATTCCATTCCATTCCATTCCATTCCATTCCATTCCATTCCTTTCCATTCCGTTGCACTCCATTCCATTCGATTTCATTCCATTCCATTCCTTTACATTCGATTCCACACTGTTCTATTATATTCTTTTCTTTCAATAAGTTCTGAGTCTGTCACGCTGTCTGGATTGCTGTGGCAAAAATTCAGCACACATTTTATTTCACAGTTCCATTCCAATAAATTCGATTTGATTCCATTCCATTCCATTCCATTTAATTCAATTCCGCATGTTGCTCACCATTCCATTCCATTAATTCCATTTCATTCCATTACATTCAATTCCTTTCATTTCCCCACTAATCTATTCTATTCCTTCCATTCAACAATTTCTCAATCTGTCACCCTTGCTGGATTTCAGTTTTGCAGTATCACCCCACATTTATTTCACCTCCTTCCATTCCATTCCATTCCAATCCATTCCTTCCATGCCATTCCATTCCATTCCATTCCATTCCATTCTGTCCATTCTGTTCCATTCTTTTCCATTGCAACCAATTCACTATTCCATTCTATTCCATTCCATTCATTCATTCCACTCCACTCCATTCCATTCCATTCCATTCCATTCCATTCCATTCCATTCCATTGCATTCCATTCCACTCCATTCATTCCATTCCATTCCATTCCCATTCCATTCCATCCATATCATTCCATTCCATTCCATCCATTCCATTCCATTCCAATTCACTATTTTATTCTATTCCTTTCTTTCAACAAGTTCTCAATCTGTAACCCTTGTAGAATTGCAGTGTCACAATGCCAGCTCATATTTCATTTCACCGTTCCATTCCATTCTGTTGCATTCCATTCCATTCCATTCATTCCATTCCCTTCCATTCCATTTGATTACTTTCCGGTCAATTCCGTTCCACTGCATTCCATTTCATTTCATTCCATTAAACTCAAAACTATTCTATTCTACTCCTTTCTTTCAACATGTTCTCAATCTGTCACCCCTGCTGGATTGCAGTAGCACAATCTCAGCTCACATTTTGTTACTCCGTTTCATTCCATTCCATTCTTTTCCACTCCATTCCATTCCATTTCATTCCGTTCCATTCCATTCCGTTCCATTGCACTCCATTCCATTCCTTTCCTTCCATTCATTCCATTCCATTGGTTTCCATTCTTTTCCATTCCATTACATTCCACACTATTCTATTCTACTCATTTGTTACAACAATTCTTAAAATGTCACCCTGGCTGGATTGCAGTGGCACAATGTCAGCTCACATTTACTTTAACCATTCCATTCTCTTACATTCCATTCCATTCCATTCCATTCCATTCATTCCATTCCATTCCATTCATTTCCATTCGGTTCCATTACACTCCATTCCATTCCATTCAATTGCATTCCTCACTATTCTCTTCTCTTCCTTTCTTTCAACAAGTTCTCAATCGGTCACCCTGGGTGGATTGCAGTGACACAATGTCAGGTCACATTTTATTTCACTGTTACATTCCGTTACATTCCATTCCATTCATCCATTCCATTCCATCCATTCCATTCCATTCCATTCCATTCCATTCTCTTCCATTGCACTCCATTCGATTCCATTCTAGACTATTCGATTCAATTACTTTCTTTCAACAATTTCTTTATCTGTCAACCTGGCTGGATTGCAGTGGAACAATATCAGCTCACATTTTATTTAACCATTCCATTCCATTTCATTCCATTCCGTTTCCGTTCCGTTCCGTTCCGTTCCGTTCCAATCCATTCCATTCCATTCCATTCCATTCCATTCCACAGTATGCTATTCTATTCCTTTCTTTCAACATGCTCTCAATCTGTCACCCTGGCTGGATTGCAGTGGAAGTACATCAGCTCACATTTTATTTCACTGTTCCATTCCATTCATTTCCATTCCATTCCATTCCATTCCACTCCACTCCACTCCACTCCACGCCATTCCATTCCTTTCCATTCCATTCCATTCCATTCCATTCCATTCCATTCCATTCCATTCCATTCATTCCATTCTATTCGTTCAATTCTTTTCAATTCGATTTCATTCCATTCTCTTCTATTAGTTCAATTGCACTCCATTCCATTCCATTCTTATTTCATCAACTTCTCAAACTGTCACCCTGATTATATTGCAATTCCAGAATGTCAGCTTACTTTTTACTTCACCGTTAAATTCCTTTCCATTCCATTCCCTTCCTTTCCATGTATTCCTTCCATTCCCTTCCTTTCCATTTCATTCCATTCCATTCCATTCCATTCCATTTCGCTCCATTCCACATGATGGTCTCCATTCTATTCCATTCCATTCCATTCCATTCATTCCATTCCATTCCATTCCATCCATCCTTTCCTTTCCACACTAATCTATTCTATTCCTTTCATTTAACAATTTCTCAATCTGTCACCCTGGCTAGATTTCAGTGTGCAGTATCACCCCTCATTTTATTTCATCATTCCTTTCTATTCCATTCCATTCCAATCCATTCCCTTCCATTCCGTTCCGTTCCATTCCATTACATTTCAGTACATTCTGTTCCATTCCTTTCCATTGCAACCCATTCCATTCTATTCAATTCCATTCAATTCCATTCCTTCCATTGCATTACATTCCTTCCATTCTATTCCATTCCATTCCTTCCATTCCATTATATTCCATTCCTTCCACTCCATTCCATTCCATTCCACTCCTTTCCATTCCACACTCTTTTATTCTATTCCTTTCTTTCAACAAGTTCTCAATATGTAACCCTTGTAGGACTGCAGTTGCACAATGTCAGCTCAAATTTCATTTCACCATTCCATTCCCATTCCATTCATTACATTCCCTTCCATTCCATTTCATTACTTTCTGTTCAACTCCGTTCCATTGCACTCCATTCCATTTCATTCCATTCCATTCCAAACTACTCTATTCAACTCCTTTCTTTCAACATGTTCTCAATCTATCACCCTTTGTCACCCTGGCTGGATTGCAGTGGCACAATGTCGGCTCGCATTTTGTTACACCGTTTCATTCCATTCCTTTCTTTTCCACTCCATGCCATTTCATTCGATTCCATTCCATTCCGTTCCATTGCACTCCATTCCATTCCATTCCATTCCATTCCATTCCATTCCTTTCCATTTCATTACATTGCACACTATTCTATTCTACTCCTTTGTTTCAACAATTCTCAATATGTCACCCTGGCTGGATTTCAGTGGCACAGTGTCAGGTCACATTTTCTTTCACCATTCCATTCCATTCCATTCCGTTCCATTCCGTTCCGTTCCGTTCCATTCCATTCCATTCCATTCATTTCCATTCTGTTCCATTACACTCCATTCCATTCCATTCCATTCCATTCCATTCCATTCCATTCCATTCCAATCCATTCCATTCCATTCCACACTATCCTATTATCTTCCCTTCTTTCCATAAGTTCTCAATCTGTCAGCCTGGCTGAATTGCAGTGGCACAATGTCAGCTCACATTTTATTCCATTCCATTCCATTCCATTCCATTCCATTCCATTCCATTCCATTCAATTCCACTCCATTCCATTCCATTCATTCCATTCCATTCCATTCATCTCTCCATCCATCCATTCCATTCATTCCATTCCATTCCATTCCATATTTTCCACCACATATTCGTTTCTAGTCCTTTTTTCAACAAATTCTCAATTTGTCACCCTGGCTGGATTGCAGTGGCACAATATCAGCTCACATTTATTTCAGCATTCCATTCCATTCCATTGCTTTCCATTCTTTTCCATTCCATTACATTCCACACTATTCTATTCTACTCCTTTGTTTCAACAATTCTTAATATGTCACCCTGGCTGGATTGCAGTGGCACAAAGTCAGCTCACATTTACTTTAACCATTCCATTCCGTTCCATTCCATTCCATTCCGTTCCGTTCCGTTCGTTCCATTCCATTCATTCCATTCCATTCCATTCATTTCCATTCTGTACCATTACACTCCAATCCTCCATTCCATTCCATTCCATTCAATTGCATTCCATTCCATTCCATTAAATTCCATTCCATTCCATTCCATTCCTTTCATTTCCATTCTGTACCATTACACTCCATTCCATTCCATTCCATTCCATTCCATTCCATTCCATTCCATTCCATTCCATTCCACACTATCCTATTATCTTCCTTTCTTTCCACAATTTCTCAATCTGTCACCCTGGCTGAATTGCAGTGGCACAATGTCAGCTCACATTTTATTTCACCGTTCCGTTCCGTTCCATTCCATTCCATTCCATTCATTCCATCATTTCCATTCTGTACCATTACACTCCATTCCATTCCATTCCATTCCATTCCATTCCATTCCATTCCATTCCATTCCATTCATTCCATTCCATTAATTCCATTCATTCTTCCATTCCATTCATTCCATTCCATTCCCACTATCCTATTATCTTCCTTTCTTTCCACAATTTCTCAATCTGTCACCCTGGCTGAATTGCAGTGGCACAATGTCAGCTCACATTTTATTTCACCGTTCCGTTCCGTTCCATTCCATTCCATTCCATTCCATTCCATTCTCTTCCATTGCACTCCATTCCATTCCATTCCATTCCATTCTCTTCCATTGCACTCCATTCCATTCCATTCCATTCCATTCCAGACTATTCGATTCCATTACTTTCTTTCAACAAGTTGTTTATCTGTCACCCTGGCTGTATTGCAGTGGCAAATATCAGCTCACATTTTATTTAACCATTCCATTCCACTTCATTCCATTCCATTCCATTCCATTCCATTCTATCCATTCCATTCCATTCCATTCCACAGTATGCTATTCTATTCCTTTCTTTCAACAAGCTCTCAATCTGTCACCCTGGCTGGATTGCAGTGGAAATACATCAGCTCACATTTTATTTCACTGTTCCATTCCATTCATTTCCATTCCATTCCATTCCATTCCACTCCAATCAACTCCACTCCACTCCACTCCACTCCACTCCACTCCACGCCATTCCATTCCATTCCTTTCCATTCCATTTCATTCTATTCCATTCAATTCCGTTCAATTCTTTTCAGTTCGATTTCATTCCATTCTCTTCTATTATGTTCAATTGCACTCCGTTCCATTCCATTCTTCTTTCATCAACTTCTCAAACTGTCACGCTGATTATATTGCAGTTCCACAATGTCAGCTTACTTTTTACTTCACCGTTAAATTCCTTTCCATTCCATTCTCTTCCTTTCCATGTCATTCCATTCCATTCCCTTCCTTTCCGTTGCATTCCATTCCGTTCCATTCCATTCCATTCCATTCCATTCCATTCCATTCCATTTCACTCCATTCCACGTGATGGTCTCCATTCCATTCCATTCCATTCCATTCCATTTGATTCCATTCCTTTCCTTTCCACAGTAATCTATTCTATTCCTTTCATGCAACAATTTCTCCATCTGTCACCCTGGCTAGATTTCAGTGTTGCAGTATCATCCCTCATTTTATTTCATCATTCCTTTCTATTCCTTTCCATTCCAATCCATTCCCTTCCATTCCGTTCCGTTCCATTCCATTCCATTTCAGTCCATTCTGTTCCATTCCTTTCCATTGCAACCCATTCCATTCTATTCCATTCCATTCCATTCCTTCCATTCCATTCCATTCCATTCCTTCCATTCTAGTACATTCCTTTCCTTCCATTCCATTCCATTCCATTCCATGCCATTCCACTCCTTTCCATTCCACACTCTTTTATTCTATTCTTTTCTTTCAACAAGTTCTCAATGTGTAACCCTTGTAGGATTGCAGTTGCACAATGTAAGCTCAAATTTCATTTCACCATTGCATTCCATTCCATTCCATTAAATACACTACATTCCCTTCCATTCCATTTCATTACTTTCTGTTCAACTCCGTTCCATTGCACTCCATTCCATTTCATTCCATTCCATTCCATTCCAAACTACTCTATTCTACTCCTTTCTTTCAACATGTTCTCAATCTATCACCCACTGTCACCCTGGATGGATTGCAGTGGCACAATGTCGGCTCGCATTTTGTTACACCGTTTCATTCCATTCCTTTCTTTTCCACTCCATGCCATTTCATTCGATTCCATTCCATTCCGTTCCATGGCACTCCATTCCATTCCATTCCATTCCATTCCATTCCATTCCATTCCATTCCATTTCATTCCAATCCATTCCTTTCCATTCCATTACATTACATTGCACACTATTCTATTCTACTCCTTTGTTTCAACAATTCTCAATATGTCACCCTGGCTGGATTTCAGTGGCACCGTGTCAGGTCATATTTTCTTTCACCATTCCATTCCATTCTATTCCATTCCGTTCCGTGCCGTTCAGTTCCTTTCCATTCCATTGCATTCCATTCATTTCCATTCTGTTCCATTACACTCCATGCCATTCCATTCCATTCCATTCCATTCCATTCCATTCCATTCCATTCCATTCCATTCCACACTATCCTATTATCTTCCCTTCTTTCCATAAGTTCTCAATCTGTCACCCTGGCTGAATTGCAGTGGCACAATGTCAGCTCACATTTTATTTCACCGTTCCATTCCATTCCATTCCATTCCATTCCATTCCATTCCATTCCATTCCATTCCACTCCATTCCATTCCAATCCACACTATTCGTTTCTAGTCCTTTTTTCAAAAAATTCTCAATTTGTCACCCTGGCTGGATTGCAGTGGCACAATATCAGCTCACATTTTATTTCACCATTTCATTCCATTCCATTCCTTTCCATTCCATTCCATTCCATTCCATTGCTTTCCATTCTTTTCCATTCCATTATATTCCACACTATTCTATTCTACTCCTTTGTTTCAACAGTTCTTAATATGTCACCCTGGCTGGATTGCAGTGGCACAATGTCAGCTCACATTTAACTTAACCATTCCATTCCTTTCCATTCCATTCCATTCCGTTCCGTTCCGTTCCGTTCCGTTCCATTCCATTCCATTCCATTCATTTCCATTCTGTTCCATTACACTCCATTCCATTCCATTCCATTCTATTCCATTCCATTCCATTCCATTCCATTCCATTCCACACTATCCTATTATCTTCCTTTCTTTCCACAAGTTCTCAGTCTGTCACCCTGGCTGAATTGCAGTGTCACAATGTCAGCTCACATTTTATTTCACCGTTCCATTCCATTCCATTCCATTCCATTCCATTGCATTCCATTCCATTCCATTCTCTTCCATTGCACTCCATTCCATTCCATTCCATTCCAGACTATTCGATTCCATTACTTTCTTTCAAAAAGTTTCTTATCTGTCATCCTGGCTGTATTGTAGTGGCAAAATATCAGCTCACATTTTATTTAACCATTCCATTCCACTTCCATTCCATTCCATTCCATTCCATTCCATTCCATTCCACAGTATGCTATTCTATTCCTTTCTTTCAACAAGCTCTCAATCTGTCACCCTGGTTGGATTGCAGTGGAAGTACATCAGCTCACATTTTATTTCACTGTTCCATTCCATTCATTTCCATTCCATTCCATTCCATTCCACTCCAATCAACTCCACTCCACTCCACTCCACTCCACTCCACTCCACTCCACTCCACGCCATTCCATTCCTTTCCATTCCATTTCATTCTATTCCATTCAATTCCGTTCAATTCTTTTCAATTCGATTTCATTCCATTCTCTTCTATTATGTTTAATTGCACTCCATTCCATTCCATTCTTATTTCATCAACTTCTCAAACTGTCACCCTGATTATATTGCAGTTCCACAATGTCAGCTTACATTTTACTTCACCGTTAAATTCCTTTCCATTCCATTCCCTTCCTTTCCATGTCATTCCATTCCATTCCCTTCCTTTCCATTGCATTCCATTCCATTCCATTCCATTCCATTCCATTCCATTCCATTTCACTCCATTCCACGTGATGGTCTCCATTCCATTCCATTCCATTCCATTCCATTTCATTCCTTTCCTTTCCACACTAATCTATTCTATTCCTTTCATTCAACAATTTCTCAATCTGTCACCCTGGCTAGATTTCAGTGTTGCAGTATCATCCCTCATTTTATTTCATCATTCCTTTCTATTCCTTTCCATTCCAATCCATTCCCTTCCATTCCGTTCCGTTCCATTCCATTCCATTTCAGTCCATTCTGTTCCATTCCTTTCCATTGAAACCCATTCCATTCTATTCCATTCCATTCCATTCCTTCCATTGCATTCCATTCCATTCCTTCCATTCTATTCCATTCCTTTCCTTCCATTCCATTCTATTCCATTCCTTCCATTCCATTCCTTTCCATTCCATGCCATTCCACTCCTTTCCATTCCACACTCTTTATTCTATTCTTTTCTTTCAACAAGTTCTCAATGTGTAACCTTTGTAGGATTGCAGTTGCACAATGTCAGCTCAAATTTCATTTCACCATTCCATTCCATTCCATTCCATTCATTACATTCCCTTCCATTCCATTTCATTACTTTCTGTTCAACTCCGTTCCATTGCACTCCATTCCATTTCATTCCATTCCATTCCATTCCAAACTACTCTATTCTACTCCTTTCTTTCAACATGTTCTCAATCTGTCACACACTGTCACCCTGGCTGGATTGCAGTGGCACAATGTCGGCTCGCATTTTGTTACACCGTTTCATTCCATTCCTTTCTTTTCCACTCCATGCCATTTCATTTGATTCCGTTCCATTCCGTTCCATTGCACTCCATTCCATTCCATTCCATTCCATAATTCCATTCCTTTCCATTCCGTTACATTGCACACTATTCTATTCTACTCCTTTGTTTCAACAATTCTCAATATGTCACCCTGGCTGGATTTCAGTGGTACAGTGTGAGGTCACATTTTCTAAAACCATTCCGTTCCGTTCCGTTCCGTTCCGTTCCATTCAGTTCCGTTACATTCCATTCCATTCCATTCATTTCCATTCTGTTCCATTACACTCCATTCCATTCCATTCCATTCCATTCCATTCCATTCCATTCCATTCCATTCCATTCCATTGCATTCCACACTATCCTATTATCTTCCTTTCTTTCCACAGGTTCTCAGTGTGTCACCCTGGCTGAATTGCAGTGGCACAATATCAGCTCACATTTTATTTCACCGTTCCGTTCCATTCCATTCCATTCCATTCCATTCCATTCCATTCCATTCCAATCCACACTATTCGTTTCTAGTCCTTTTTTCAACAATTCTCAATCTGTCACCCTGGCTGGCTTGCAGTGGCACAATATCAGCTCACATTTTATATCACCATTCCATTCCATTCCATTCCATTCCATTCCATTCCATTCCATTCCATTCCATTCCATTGCTTTCCATTCTTTTCCATTCCATTACATTCCACACTATTCTATTCTATTCCTTTGTTTCAACAATTCTTAATATGTCACCCTGGCTGGATTGCAGTGCCACAATGTCAGGTCACATTTATTTAAACCATTCTATTCCGTTCCGTTCCATTCCATTCCATTCCATTCCATTCATTTCCATTGCGTTCCATTACACCCCATTCCATTCCATTCAATTGCATTCCACACTATTCTCTTCTCTTCCTTTCTTTCAACAAGTTCTCAATCGGTCACTCTTGGTGGATTGCAGTGACACAATGTCAGCTCACATTTATTTCCCTGTTACATTCCATTCCATTCCATTCCATTCCATTCCATTCTATTCCATTCCATTCCATTCTATTAAATTCCATTGCCTTCCATTCTCTTCCATTGCACTCCATTCCATTCCATTCCATATTATTCGATTCAATTACTTTCTTTCAACAATTTCTTTATCTGTCAACCTGGCTGGATTGCAGTGGCACAATATCAGCTCACATTTTATTTAACCATTCCATTCCATTCCATTCCATTCCATTCCATTCCATTCCATTCCATTCCACAGTATGCTATTCTATTCCTTTCTTTCAACAAGCTCTCAATCTGTCACCCTGGTTGGATTGCAGTGGAAGTACATCAGCTCACATTTTATTTCACTGTTCCATTCCATTCATTTCCATTTGATTCCATTCCATTCCACTCCACTCCACTCCACTCCACGCCATTCCATTCCTTTCCATTCCAATCCATTCCTTTCCATTCCATTCCATTTCATTCTATTCCATTCAATTCCGTTCAATTCTTTTCAATTCGATTTCATTCCATTCTCTTCTATTATGTTCAATTGCACTCCATTCCATTCCATTCTTATCTCATCAACTTCTCAAACTTTCACCCTGATTATATTGCAGTTCCACAATGTCAGCTTACATTTTACTTCACCGTTAAATTCCTTTCCATTCCATTCCCTTCCTTTCCATGTCATTCCATTCCATTCCCTTCCTTTCCATTGCATTCCATTCCATTCCATTCCATTCCATTCCATTCCATTCCATTCCACTCCATTCCACGTGATGGTCTCCATTCCATTCCATTCCATTCCATTCCATTCCATTCCATTCATTCCTTTCCTTTCCTTTCCACACTAATCTATTCTATTCCTTTCATTCAACAATTTCTCAATCTGTCACCCTGGCTAGATTTCAGTGATGAAGTATCATCCCTCATTTTATTTCATCATTCCTTTCTATTCCTTTCCATTCCAATCCATTCCCTTCCATTCCGTTCCGTTCCATTCCATTCCATTTCAGTCCATTCTGTTCCATTCCTTTCCATTGCAACCCATTCCATTCTATTCCATTCCATTCCATTCCATTCCTTCCATTCCATTCCATTAAATTCCTTCCATTCTATTCCATTCCTTTCCTTCCATTCCATTCTATTCCATTCCTTCCATTCCATTCCATTCCATTCCATTCCATGCTATTCCTCTCCTTTCCATTCCACACTCTTTTATTCTATTCTTTTCTTTCAACAAGTTCTCAATGTGTAACCGTTGTAGGATTGCAGTTGCACAATGTCAGCTCAAATTTCATTTCACCATTCCATTCCATTCCATTCCATTCATTACATTCCCTTCCATTCCATTTCATTACTTTCTGTTCAACTCCGTTCCATTGCACTCCATTCCATTTCATTCCATTCCATTCCATTCCAAACTATTCTATTCTACTCCTTTTTTCAACATGTTCTAAATCTATCACACACTGTCACCCTGGCTGGATTGCAGTGGCACAATGTCGGCTCGCATTTTGTTACACCGTTTCATTCCATTCCTTTCTTTTCCACTCCATGCCATTTCATTTGATTCCGTTCCATTCCGTTCCATTGCACTCCATTCCATTCCATTCCATTCCATTCCATTCCATTCCATTCCATTCCATTCCTTTCCATTCCATTACATTGCACACTATTCTATTTTACTCCTTTGTTTCAACAATTCTCAATATGTCACCCTGGCTGGATTTCAGTGGTACAGTGTGAGGTCACATTTTCTAAAACCATTCCGTTCCGTTCCGTTCCGTTACGTTCCATTCCGTTCCGTTGCATTCCATTCCATTCCACTCATTTCCATTCTGTTCCATTACACTCCATTCCATTCCATTCCATTCCATTCCATTCCATTCCATTCCATTCCATTCCATTCTATTAAATTCCATTCCATTCCATTCTCTTCCATTGCACTCCATTCCATTCTATTCCATATTATTCGATTCAATTACTTTCTTTCAACAATTTCTTTATCTGTCAACCTGGCTGGATTGCAGTGGCACAATATCAGCTCACATTTTATTTAACCATTCCATTCCATTCCATTCCATTCCATTCCATTCCGTTCCGTTCCGTTCCATTCCATTCCATTCCATTCCACAGTATGCTATTCTATTCCTTTCTTTCAACAAACTCTCAATCTGTCACCCTGGTTGGATTGCAGTGGAAGTACATCAGCTCACATTTTATTTCACTGTTCCATTCCATTCATTTCCATTCGATTCCATTCCATTCCACTCCACTCCACTCCACTCCACTCCACGCCATTCCATTCCTTTCCATTCCAATCCATTCCTTTCCATTCCATTCCATTTCATTCTATTCCATTCAATTCCGTTCAATTCTTTTCAATTCGATTTCATTCCATTCTCTTCTATTATGTTCAATTGCACTCCATTCCATTCCATTCTTATCTCATCAACTTCTCAAACTTTCACCCTGATTATATTGCAGTTCCACAATGTCAGCTTACATTTTACTTCACCGTTAAATTCCTTTCCATTCCATTCCCTTCCTTTCCATGTCATTCCATTCCATTCCCTTCCTTTCCATTGCATTGCATTCCATTCCATTCCATTCCATTCCTTTCCATTTCATTACATTGCACACTATTCTATTCTACTCCTTTGTTTCAACAATTCTCAATATGTCACCCTGGCTGGATTTCAGTGGCACAGTGTCAGGTCACATTTTCTTTCACCATTCCATTCCATTCCATTCCGTTCCATTCCGTTCCGTTCCGTTCCATTCCATTCCATTCCATTCATTTCCATTCTTTTCCATTACACTCCATTCCATTCCATTCCATTCCATTCCATTCCATTCCATTCCAATCCATTCCATTCCATTCCACACTATCCTATTATCTTCCCTTCTTTCCATAAGTTCTCAATCTGTCAGCCTGGCTGAATTGCAGTGGCACAATGTCAGCTCACATTTTATTTCACCATTCCATTCCATTCCATTCCATTCCATTCCATTCCATTCCATTCCATTCCATTCAATTCCACTCCATTCCATTCCATTCCATTCCATTCCATTCAATTCCACTCCATTCCATTCCATTCCATTCCATTCCATTCCATTCCATTCCATTCCATTCCACTCCATTCCATTCCAATCCACACTATTCGTTTCTAGTCCTTTTTTCAACAAATTCTCAATTTGTCACCCTGGCTGGATTGCAGTGGCACAATATCAGCTCACATTTTATTTCACCATTCCATTCCATTCCATTCCATTCCATTCAATTCCATTCCATTACATTCCACACTATTCTATTCTACTCCTTTGTTTCAACAATTCTTAATATGTCACCCTGGCTGGATTGCAGTGGCACAAAGTCAGCTCACATTTACTTTAACCATTCCATTCCGTTCCATTCCATTCCATTCCGTTCCATTCCGTTCCGTTCCATTCCATTCCATTCCATTCCATTCCATTCAATTCCATTCTGTACCATTACACTCCAATCCATTCCATTCCATTCCATTCCATTCAATTGCATTCCATTCCATTCCATTAAATTCCATTCCATTCCATTCCATTCCTTTCATTTCCATTCTGTACCATTACACTCCATTCCGTTCCATTCCATTCCATTCCATTCCATTCCATTCCATTCCATTCCATTCCACACTATCCTATTATCTTCCTTTCTTTCCACAATTTCTCAATCTGTCACCCTGGCTGAATTGCAGTGGCACAATGTCAGCTCACATTTTATTTCACCGTTCCGTTCCGTTCCATTCCATTCCATTCCATTCCATTCCATTCCATTCATTTCCATTCTGTACCATTACACTCCATTCCATTCCATTCCATTCCATTCCATTCCATTCCATTCCATTCCATTCCATTCCATTCCATTAAATTCCATTCCATTCCATTCCATTCCATTCCATTCCATTCCACACTATCCTATTATCTTCCTTTCTTTCCACAATTTCTCAATCTGTCACCCTGGCTGAATTGCAGTGGCACAATGTCAGCTCACATTTTATTTCACCGTTCCGTTCCGTTCCATTCCATTCCATTCCATTCCATTCCATTCTCTTCCATTGCACTCCATTCCATTCCATTCCATTCCATTCTCTTCCATTGCACTCCATTCCATTCCATTCCATTCCATTCCAGACTATTCGATTCCATTACTTTCTTTCAACAAGTTGTTTATCTGTCACCCTGGCTGTATTGCAGTGGCAAAATATCAGCTCACATTTTATTTAACCATTCCATTCCACTTCATTCCATTCCATTCCATTCCATTCCATTCCATTCTATTCCATTCCATTCCATTCCACTTCATTCCATTCCATTCCATTCCATTCCATTCCATTCCATTCCATTCCATTCCACAGTATGCTATTCTATTCCTTTCTTTCAACATGCTCTCAATCTGTCACCCTGGCTGGATTGCAGTGGAAGTACATCAGCTCACATTTTATTTCACTGTTCCATTCCATTCATTTCCATTCCATTCCATTCCATTCCACTCCACTCCACTCCACTCCACGCCATTCCATTCCTTTCCATTCCATTCCATTCCATTCCATTCCATTCCATTCCATTCCATTCCATTCCATTCCATTCTATTACGTTCAATTCTTTTCAATTCGATTTCATTCCATTCTCTTCTATTAGGTTCAATTGCACTCCATTCCATTCCATTCTTATTTCATCAACTTCTCAAACTGTCACCCTGATTATATTGCAATTCCAGAATGTCAGCTTACTTTTTACTTCACCGTTAAATTCCTTTCCATTCCATTCCCTTCCTTTCCATGTGATTCCTTTCCATTCCCTTCCTTTCCATTTCATTCCATTCCATTCCATTCCATTCCATTTCGCTCCATTCCACATGATGGTCTCCATTCTATTCCATTCCATTCCATTCCATTCCATTCCATTCCATTCCATTCCATTCCATTCCTTTCCTTTCCACACTAATCTATTCTATTCCTTTCATTTAACAATTTCTCAATCTGTCACCCTGGCTAGATTTCAGTGTTGCAGTATCACCCCTCATTTTATTTCATCATTCCTTTCTATTCCATTCCATTCCAATCCATTCCCTTCCATTCCGTTCCGTTCCATTCCATTACATTTCAGTACATTCTGTTCCATTCCTTTCCATTGCAACCCATTCCATTCTATTCAATTCCATTCAATTCCATTCCTTCCATTGCATTACATTCCTTCCATTCTATTCCATTCCATTCCTTCCATTCCATTATATTCCATTCCTTCCAATCCATTCCATTCCATTCCACTCCTTTCCATTCCACACTCTTTTATTCTATTCCTTTCTTTCAACAAGTTCTCAATATGTAACCCTTGTAGGACTGCAGTTGCACAATGTCAGCTCAAATTTCATTTCACCATTCCATTCCATTCCATTCATTACATTCCCTTCCATTCCATTTCATTACTTTCTGTTCAACTCCGTTCCATTGCACTCCATTCCATTTCATTCCATTCCATTCCAAACTACTCTATTCAACTCCTTTCTTTCAACATGTTCTCAATCTATCACCCTTTGTCACCCTGGCTGGATTGCAGTGGCACAATGTCGGCTCGCATTTTGTTACACCGTTTCATTCCATTCCTTTCTTTTCCACTCCATGCCATTTCATTCGATTCCATTCCATTCCGTTCCATTGCACTCCATTCCATTCCATTCCATTCCATTCCATTCCATTCCTTTCCATTTCATTACATTGCACACTATTCTATTCTACTCCTTTGTTTCAACAATTCTCAATATGTCACCCTGGCTGGATTTCAGTGGCACAGTGTCAGGTCACATTTTCTTTCACCATTCCATTCCATTCCATTCCGTTCCATTCCGTTCCGTTCCGTTCCATTCCATTCCATTCCATTCATTTCCATTCAGTTCCATTACACTCCATTCCATTCCATTCCATTCCATTCCATTCCATTCCATTCCATTCCAATCCATTCCATTCCATTCCACACTATCCTATTATCTTCCCTTCTTTCCATAAGTTCTCAATCTGTCAGCCTGGCTGAATTGCAGTGGCACAATGTCAGCTCACATTTTATTTCACCATTCCATTCCATTCCATTCCATTCCATTCCATTCCATTCCATTCCATTCAATTCCACTCCATTCCATTCCATTCCATTCCATTCCATTCCATTCAATTCCTCTCCATTCCATTCCATTCCATTCCATTCCATTCCATTCCATTCCACTCCATTCCATTCCAATCCACACTATTCGTTTCTAGTCCTTTTTTCAACAAATTCTCAATTTGTCACCCTGGCTGGATTGCAGTGGCACAATATCAGCTCACATTTTATTTCAGCATTCCATTCCATTCCATTGCTTTCCATTCTTTTCCATTCCATTACATTCCACACTATTCTATTCTACTCCTTTGTTTCAACAATTCTTAATATGTCACCCTGGCTGGATTGCAGTGGCACAAAGTCAGCTCACATTTACTTTAACCATTCCATTCCGTTCCATTCCATTCCATTCCGTTCCATTCCGTTCCGTTCCATTCCATTCCATTCCATTCCATTCCATTCATTTCCATTCTGTACCATTACACTCCAATCCATTCCATTCCATTCCATTCCATTCAATTGCATTCCATTCCATTCCATTAAATTCCATTCCATTCCATTCCATTCCTTTCATTTCCATTCTGTACCATTACACTCCATTCCATTCCATTCCATTCCATTCCATTCCATTCCATTCCATTCCATTCCATTCCACACTATCCTATTATCTTCCTTTCTTTCCACAATTTCTCAATCTGTCACCCTGGCTGAATTGCAGTGGCACAATGTCAGCTCACATTTTATTTCACCGTTCCGTTCCGTTCCATTCCATTCCATTCCATTCATTTCCATTCTGTACCATTACACTCCATTCCATTCCATTCCATTCCATTCCATTCCATTCCATTCCATTCCATTCCATTCCATTCCATTCCATTCCATTAAATTCCATTCCATTCCATTCCATTCCATTCCATTCCATTCCATTCCACACTATCCTATTATCTTCCTTTCTTTCCACAATTTCTCAATCTGTCACCCTGGCTGAATTGCAGTGGCACAATGTCAGCTCACATTTTATTTCACCGTTCCGTTCCGTTCCATTCCATTCCATTCCATTCCATTCCATTCTCTTCCATTGCACTCCATTCCATTCCATTCCATTCCATTCTCTTCCATTGCACTCCATTCCATTCCATTCCATTCCATTCCAGACTATTCGATTCCATTACTTTCTTTCAACAAGTTGTTTATCTGTCACCCTGGCTGTATTGCAGTGGCAAAATATCAGCTCACATTTTATTTAACCATTCCATTCCACTTCATTCCATTCCATTCCATTCCATTCCATTCTATTCCATTCCATTCCATTCCATTCCACAGTATGCTATTCTATTCCTTTCTTTCAACAAGCTCTCAATCTGTCACCCTGGCTGGATTGCAGTGGAAATACATCAGCTCACATTTTATTTCACTGTTCCATTCCATTCATTTCCATTCCATTCCATTCCATTCCACTCCAATCAACTCCACTCCACTCCACTCCACTCCACTCCACTCCACGCCATTCCATTCCATTCCTTTCCATTCCATTTCATTCTATTCCATTCAATTCCGTTCAATTCTTTTCAGTTCGATTTCATTCCATTCTCTTCTATTATGTTCAATTGCACTCCGTTCCATTCCATTCTTCTTTCATCAACTTCTCAAACTGTCACGCTGATTATATTGCAGTTCCACAATGTCAGCTTACTTTTACTTCACCGTTAAATTCCTTTCCATTCCATTCTCTTCCTTTCCATGTCATTCCATTCCATTCCCTTCCTTTCCGTTGCATTCCATTCCGTTCCATTCCATTCCATTCCATTCCATTCCATTCCATTCCATTTCACTCCATTCCACGTGATGGTCTCCATTCCATTCCATTCCATTCCATTCCATTTGATTCCATTCCTTTCCTTTCCACAGTAATCTATTCTATTCCTTTCATGCAACAATTTCTCCATCTGTCACCCTGGCTAGATTTCAGTGTTGCAGTATCATCCCTCATTTTATTTCATCATTCCTTTCTATTCCTTTCCATTCCAATCCATTCCCTTCCATTCCGTTCCGTTCCATTCCATTCCATTTCAGTCCATTCTGTTCCATTCCTTTCCATTGCAACCCATTCCATTCTATTCCATTCCATTCCATTCCTTCCATTCCATTCCATTCCATTCCTTCCATTCTAGTACATTCCTTTCCTTCCATTCCATTCCATTCCATTCCATGCCATTCCACTCCTTTCCATTCCACACTCCTTTATTCTATTCTTTTCTTTCAACAAGTTCTCAATGTGTAACCCTTGTAGGATTGCAGTTGCACAATGTAAGCTCAAATTTCATTTCACCATTGCATTCCATTCCATTCCATTAAATACACTACATTCCCTTCCATTCCATTTCATTACTTTCTGTTCAACTCCGTTCCATTGCACTCCATTCCATTTCATTCCATTCCATTCCATTCCAAACTACTCTATTCTACTCCTTTCTTTCAACATGTTCTCAATCTATCACCCACTGTCACCCTGGATGGATTGCAGTGGCACAATGTCGGCTCGCATTTTGTTACACCGTTTCATTCCATTCCTGTCTTTTCCACTCCATGCCATTTCATTCGATTCCATTCCATTCCGTTCCATGGCACTCCATTCCATTCCATTCCATTCCATTCCATTCCATTCCATTCCATTCCATTTCATTCCAATCCATTCCTTTCCATTCCATTACATTACATTGCACACTATTCTATTCTACTCCTTTGTTTCAACAATTCTCAATATGTCACCCTGGCTGGATTTCAGTGGCACCGTGTCAGGTCATATTTTCTTTCACCATTCCATTCCATTCTATTCCATTCCGTTCCGTGCCGTTCAGTTCCTTTCCATTCCATTGCATTCCATTCATTTCCATTCTTTTCCATTACATTCCATTCCATTCCATTCCATTCCATTCCATTCCATTCCATTCCATTCCATTCCATTCCATTCCACACTATCCTATTATCTTCCCTTCTTTCCATAAGTTCTCAATCTGTCACCCTGGCTGAATTGCAGTGGCACAATGTCAGCTCACATTTTATTTCACCGTTCCATTCCATTCCATTCCATTCCATTCCATTCCATTCCATTCCATTCCATTCCACTCCATTCCATTCCAATCCACACTATTCGTTTCTAGTCCTTTTTTCAAAAAATTCTCAATTTGTCACCCTGGCTGGATTGCAGTGGCACAATATCAGCTCACATTTTATTTCACCATTTCATTCCATTCCATTCCGTTCCATTCCATTCCATTCCATTCCATTGCTTTCCATTCTTTCCATTCCATTATATTCCACACTATTCTATTCTACTCCTTTGTTTCAACAGTTCTTAATATGTCACCCTGGCTGGATTGCAGTGGCACAATGTCAGCTCACATTTAAATTAACCATTCCATTCCATTCCATTCCATTCCATTCCTTTCCTTTCCTTTCCTTTCCTTTCCATTCCATTCCATTCCATTCATTTCCATTCTTTTCCATTACACTCCATTCCATTCCATTCCATTCTATTCCATTCCATTCCATTCCATTCCATTCCATTCCACACTATCCTATTATCTTCCTTTCTTTCCACAAGTTCTCAGTCTGTCACCCTGGCTGAATTGCAGTGTCACAATGTCAGCTCACATTTTATTTCACCGTTCCATTCCATTCCATTCCATTCCATTCCATTGCATTCCATTCCATTCCATTCTCTTCCATTGCACTCCATTCCATTCCATTCCATTCCAGACTATTCGATTCCATTACTTTCTTTCAAAAGTTCTTTATCTGTCATCCTGGCTGTATTGTAGTGGCAAAATATCAGCTCACATTTTATTTAACCATTCCATTCCACTTCATTCCATTCCATTCCATTCCATTCCATTCCATTCCACAGTATGCTATTCTATTCCTTTCTTTCAACAAGCTCTCAATCTGTCACCCTGGTTGGATTGCAGTGGAAGTACATCAGCTCACATTTTATTTCACTGTTCCATTCCATTCATTTCCATTCCATTCCATTCCATTCCACTCCAATCAACTCCACTCCACTCCACTCCACTCCACTCCACTCCACTCCACTCCACGCCATTCCATTCCTTTCCATTCCATTTCATTCTATTCCATTCAATTCCGTTCAATTCTTTTCAATTCGATTTCATTCCATTCTCTTCTATTATGTTTAATTGCACTCCATTCCATTCCATTCTTATTTCATCAACTTCTCAAACTGTCACCCTGATTATATTGCAGTTCCACAATGTCAGCTTACATTTTACTTCACCGTTAAATTCCTTTCCATTCCATTCCCTTCCTTTCCATGTCATTCCATTCCATTCCCTTCCTTTCCATTGCATTCCATTCCATTCCATTCCATTCCATTCCATTCCATTCCATTTCACTCCATTCCACGTGATGGTCTCCATTCCATTCCATTCCATTCCATTCCATTTCATTCCTTTCCTTTCCACACTAATCTATTCTATTCCTTTCATTCAACAATTTCTCAATCTGTCACCCTGGCTAGATTTCAGTGTTGCAGTATCATCCCTCATTTTATTTCATCATTCCTTTCTATTCCTTTCCATTCCAATCCATTCCCTTCCATTCCGTTCCGTTCCATTCCATTCCATTTCAGTCCATTCTGTTCCATTCCTTTCCATTGAAACCCATTCCATTCTATTCCATTCCATTCCATTCCTTCCATTGCATTCCATTCCATTCCTTCCATTCTATTCCATTCCTTTCCTTCCATTCCATTCTATTCCATTCCTTCCATTCCATTCCTTTCCATTCCATGCCATTCCACTCCTTTCCATTCCACACTCTTTTATTCTATTCTTTTCTTTCAACAAGTTCTCAATGTGTAACCTTTGTAGGATTGCAGTTGCACAATGTCAGCTCAAATTTCATTTCACCATTCCATTCCATTCCATTCCATTCATTACATTCCCTTCCATTCCATTTCATTACTTTCTGTTCAACTCCGTTCCATTGCACTCCATTCCATTTCATTCCATTCCATTCCATTCCAAACTACTCTATTCTACTCCTTTCTTTCAACATGTTCTCAATCTGTCACACACTGTCACCCTGGCTGGATTGCAGTGGCACAATGTCGGCTCGCATTTTGTTACACCGTTTCATTCCATTCCTTTCTTTTCCACTCCATGCCATTTCATTTGATTCCGTTCCATTCCGTTCCATTGCACTCCATTCCATTCCATTCCATTCCATAATTCCATTCCTTTCCATTCCGTTACATTGCACACTATTCTATTCTACTCCTTTGTTTCAACAATTCTCAATATGTCACCCTGGCTGGATTTCAGTGGTACAGTGTGAGGTCACATTTTCTAAAACCATTCCGTTCCGTTCCGTTCCGTTCCGTTCCATTCAGTTCCGTTACATTCCATTCCATTCCATTCATTTCCATTCTGTTCCATTACACTCCATTCCATTCCATTCCATTCCATTCCATTCCATTCCATTCCATTCCATTCCATTCCATTGCATTCCACACTATCCTATTATCTTCCTTTCTTTCCACAGGTTCTCAGTGTGTCACCCTGGCTGAATTGCAGTGGCACAATATCAGCTCACATTTTATTTCACCGTTCCGTTCCATTCCATTCCATTCCATTCCATTCCATTCCATTCCATTCCAATCCACACTATTCGTTTCTAGTCCTTTTTTCAACAAATTCTCAATCTGTCACCCTGGCTGGCTTGCAGTGGCACAATATCAGCTCACATTTTATATCACCATTCCATTCCATTCCATTCCATTCCATTCCATTCCATTCCATTCCATTCCATTCCATTGCTTTCCATTCTTTTCCATTCCATTACATTCCACACTATTCTATTCTATTCCTTTGTTTCAACAATTCTTAATATGTCACCCTGGCTGGATTGCAGTGCCACAATGTCAGGTCACATTTATTTAAACCATTCTATTCCGTTCCGTTCCATTCCATTCCATTCCATTCCATTCATTTCCATTGCGTTCCATTACACCCCATTCCATTCCATTCAATTGCATTCCACACTATTCTCTTCTCTTCCTTTCTTTCAACAAGTTCTCAATCGGTCACTCTTGGTGGATTGCAGTGACACAATGTCAGCTCACATTTTATTTCCCTGTTACATTCCATTCCATTCCATTCCATTCCATTCCATTCTATTCCATTCCATTCCATTCTATTAAATTCCATTGCCTTCCATTCTCTTCCATTGCACTCCATTCCATTCCATTCCATATTATTCGATTCAATTACTTTCTTTCAACAATTTCTTTATCTGTCAACCTGGCTGGATTGCAGTGGCACAATATCAGCTCACATTTTATTTAACCATTCCATTCCATTCCATTCCATTCCATTCCATTCCATTCCATTCCATTCCACAGTATGCTATTCTATTCCTTTCTTTCAACAAGCTCTCAATCTGTCACCCTGGTTGGATTGCAGTGGAAGTACATCAGCTCACATTTTATTTCACTGTTCCATTCCATTCATTTCCATTTGATTCCATTCCATTCCACTCCACTCCACTCCACTCCACGCCATTCCATTCCTTTCCATTCCAATCCATTCCTTTCCATTCCATTCCATTTCATTCTATTCCATTCAATTCCGTTCAATTCTTTTCAATTCGATTTCATTCCATTCTCTTCTATTATGTTCAATTGCACTCCATTCCATTCCATTCTTATCTCATCAACTTCTCAAACTTTCACCCTGATTATATTGCAGTTCCACAATGTCAGCTTACATTTTACTTCACCGTTAAATTCCTTTCCATTCCATTCCCTTCCTTTCCATGTCATTCCATTCCATTCCCTTCCTTTCCATTGCATTCCATTCCATTCCATTCCATTCCATTCCATTCCATTCCATTCCACTCCATTCCACGTGATGGTCTCCATTCCATTCCATTCCATTCCATTCCATTCCATTCCATTCCATTCAATTCCTTTCCTTTCCTTTCCACACTAATCTATTCTATTCCTTTCATTCAACAATTTCTCAATCTGTCACCCTGGCTAGATTTCAGTGATGAAGTATCATCCCTCATTTTATTTCATCATTCCTTTCTATTCCTTTCCATTCCAATCCATTCCCTTCCATTCCGTTCCGTTCCATTCCATTCCATTTCAGTCCATTCTGTTCCATTCCTTTCCATTGCAACCCATTCCATTCTATTCCATTCCATTCCATTCCATTCCTTCCATTCCATTCCATTAAATTCCTTCCATTCTATTCCATTCCTTTCCTTCCATTCCATTCTATTCCATTCCTTCCATTCCATTCCATTCCATTCCATTCCATGCTATTCCTCTCCTTTCCATTCCACACTCTTTTATTCTATTCTTTTCTTTCAACAAGTTCTCAATGTGTAACCGTTGTAGGATTGCAGTTGCACAATGTCAGCTCAAATTTCATTTCACCATTCCATTCCATTCCATTCCATTCATTACATTCCCTTCCATTCCATTTCATTACTTTCTGTTCAACTCCGTTCCATTGCACTCCATTCCATTTCATTCCATTCCATTCCATTCCAAACTATTCTATTCTACTCCTTTTTTCAACATGTTCTAAATCTATCACACACTGTCACCCTGGCTGGATTGCAGTGGCACAATGTCGGCTCGCATTTTGTTACACCGTTTCATTCCATTCCTTTCTTTTCCACTCCATGCCATTTCATTTGATTCCGTTCCATTCCGTTCCATTGCACTCCATTCCATTCCATTCCATTCCATTCCATTCCATTCCATTCCATTCCATTCCTTTCCATTCCATTACATTGCACACTATTCTATTTTACTCCTTTGTTTCAACAATTCTCAATATGTCACCCTGGCTGGATTTCAGTGGTACAGTGTGAGGTCACATTTTCTAAAACCATTCCGTTCCGTTCCGTTCCGTTACGTTCCATTCCGTTCCGTTGCATTCCATTCCATTCCACTCATTTCCATTCTGTTCCATTACACTCCATTCCATTCCATTCCATTCCATTCCATTCCATTCCATTCCATTCCATTCCATTCTATTAAATTCCATTCCATTCCATTCTCTTCCATTGCACTCCATTCCATTCTATTCCATATTATTCGATTCAATTACTTTCTTTCAACAATTTCTTTATCTGTCAACCTGGCTGGATTGCAGTGGCACAATATCAGCTCACATTTTATTTAACCATTCCATTCCATTCCATTCCATTCCATTCCATTCCGTTCCGTTCCGTTCCATTCCATTCCATTCCATTCCACAGTATGCTATTCTATTCCTTTCTTTCAACAAACTCTCAATCTGTCACCCTGGTTGGATTGCAGTGGAAGTACATCAGCTCACATTTTATTTCACTGTTCCATTCCATTCATTTCCATTCGATTCCATTCCATTCCACTCCACTCCACTCCACTCCACTCCACGCCATTCCATTCCTTTCCATTCCAATCCATTCCTTTCCATTCCATTCCATTTCATTCTATTCCATTCAATTCCGTTCAATTCTTTTCAATTCGATTTCATTCCATTCTCTTCTATTATGTTCAATTGCACTCCATTCCATTCCATTCTTATCTCATCAACTTCTCAAACTTTCACCCTGATTATATTGCAGTTCCACAATGTCAGCTTACATTTTACTTCACCGTTAAATTCCTTTCCATTCCATTCCCTTCCTTTCCATGTCATTCCATTCCATTCCCTTCCTTTCCATTGCATTGCATTCCATTCCATTCCATTCCATTCCTTTCCATTTCATTACATTGCACACTATTCTATTCTACTCCTTTGTTTCAACAATTCTCAATATGTCACCCTGGCTGGATTTCAGTGGCACAGTGTCAGGTCACATTTTCTTTCACCATTCCATTCCATTCCATTCCGTTCCATTCCGTTCCGTTCCGTTCCATTCCATTCCATTCCATTCATTTCCATTCTGTTCCATTACACTCCATTCCATTCCATTCCATTCCATTCCATTCCATTCCATTCCAATCCATTCCATTCCATTCCACACTATCCTATTATCTTCCCTTCTTTCCATAAGTTCTCAATCTGTCAGCCTGGCTGAATTGCAGTGGCACAATGTCAGCTCACATTTTATTTCACCATTCCATTCCATTCCATTCCATTCCATTCCATTCCATTCCATTCCATTCCATTCAATTCCATTCCATTCCATTCCATTCCATTCCATTCCATTCAATTCCACTCCATTCCATTCCATTCCATTCCATTCCATTCCATTCCATTCCATTCCATTCCACTCCATTCCATTCCAATCCACACTATTCGTTTCTAGTCCTTTTTTCAACAAATTCTCAATTTGTCACCCTGGCTGGATTGCAGTGGCACAATATCAGCTCACATTTTATTTCACCATTCCATTCCATTCCATTGCTTTCCATTCTTTTCCATTCCATTACATTCCACACTATTCTATTCTACTCCTTTGTTTCAACAATTCTTAATATGTCACCCTGGCTGGATTGCAGTGGCACAAAGTCAGCTCACATTTACTTTAACCATTCCATTCCGTTCCATTCCATTCCATTCCGTTCCGTTCCGTTCCGTTCCATTCCATTCCATTCCATTCCATTCCATTCATTTCCATTCTGTACCATTACACTCCAATCCATTCCATTCCATTCCATTCCATTCAATTGCATTCCATTCCATTCCATTAAATTCCATTCCATTCCATTCCATTCCTTTCATTTCCATTCTGTACCATTACACTCCATTCCATTCCATTCCATTCCATTCCATTCCATTCCATTCCATTCCATTCCATTCCACACTATCCTATTATCTTCCTTTCTTTCCACAATTTCTCAATCTGTCACCCTGGCTGAATTGCAGTGGCACAATGTCAGCTCACATTTTATTTCACCGTTCCGTTCCGTTCCATTCCATTCCATTCCATTCCATTCCATTCATTTCCATTCTGTACCATTACACTCCATTCCATTCCATTCCATTCCATTCCATTCCATTCCATTCCATTCCATTCCATTCCATTAAATTCCATTCCATTCCATTCCATTCCATTCCATTCCATTCCACACTATCCTATTATCTTCCTTTCTTTCCACAATTTCTCAATCTGTCACCCTGGCTGAATTGCAGTGGCACAATGTCAGCTCACATTTTATTTCACCGTTCCGTTCCGTTCCATTCCATTCCATTCCATTCCATTCCATTCTCTTCCATTGCACTCCATTCCATTCCATTCCATTCCATTCTCTTCCATTGCACTCCATTCCATTCCATTCCATTCCATTCCAGACTATTCGATTCCATTACTTTCTTTCAACAAGTTGTTTATCTGTCACCCTGGCTGTATTGCAGTGGCAAAATATCAGCTCACATTTTATTTAACCATTCCATTCCACTTCATTCCATTCCATTCCATTCCATTCCATTCTCATTCCATTCCATTCCATTCCATTCCATTCCACAGTATGCTATTCTATTCCTTTCTTTCAACAAGCTCTCAATCTGTCACCCTGGCTGGATTGCAGTGGAAATACATCAGCTCACATTTTATTTCACTGTTCCATTCCATTCATTTCCATTCCATTCCATTCCATTCCACTCCAATCAACTCCACTCCACTCCACTCCACTCCACTCCACTCCACTCCACGCCATTCCATTCCATTCCTTTCCATTCCATTTCATTCTATTCCATTCAATTCCGTTCAATTCTTTTCAGTTCGATTTCATTCCATTCTCTTCTATTATGTTCAATTGCACTCCGTTCCATTCCATTCTTCTTTCATCAACTTCTCAAACTGTCACGCTGATTATATTGCAGTTCCACAATGTCAGCTTACTTTTTACTTCACCGTTAAATTCCTTTCCATTCCATTCTCTTCCTTTCCATGTCATTCCATTCCATTCCCTTCCTTTCCGTTGCATTCCATTCCGTTCCATTCCATTCCATTCCATTCCATTCCATTCCATTCCATTTCACTCCATTCCACGTGATGGTCTCCATTCCATTCCATTCCATTCCATTCCATTTGATTCCATTCCTTTCCTTTCCACAGTAATCTATTCTATTCCTTTCATGCAACAATTTCTCCATCTGTCACCCTGGCTAGATTTCAGTGTTGCAGTATCATCCCTCATTTTATTTCATCATTCCTTTCTATTCCTTTCCATTCCAATCCATTCCCTTCCATTCCGTTCCGTTCCATTCCATTCCATTTCAGTCCATTCTGTTCCATTCCTTTCCATTGCAACCCATTCCATTCTATTCCATTCCATTCCATTCCTTCCATTCCATTCCATTCCATTCCTTCCATTCTAGTACATTCCTTTCCTTCCATTCCATTCCATTCCATTCCATGCCATTCCACTCCTTTCCATTCCACACTCTTTTATTCTATTCTTTTCTTTCAACAAGTTCTCAATGTGTAACCCTTGTAGGATTGCAGTTGCACAATGTAAGCTCAAATTTCATTTCACCATTGCATTCCATTCCATTCCATTAAATACACTACATTCCCTTCCATTCCATTTCATTACTTTCTGTTCAACTCCGTTCCATTGCACTCCATTCCATTTCATTCCATTCCATTCCATTCCAAACTACTCTATTCTACTCCTTTCTTTCAACATGTTCTCAATCTATCACCCACTGTCACCCTGGATGGATTGCAGTGGCACAATGTCGGCTCGCATTTTGTTACACCGTTTCATTCCATTCCTTTCTTTTCCACTCCATGCCATTTCATTCGATTCCATTCCATTCCGTTCCATGGCACTCCATTCCATTCCATTCCATTCCATTCCATTCCATTCCATTCCATTCCATTCCATTTCATTCCAATCCATTCCTTTCCATTCCATTACATTACATTGCACACTATTCTATTCTACTCCTTTGTTTCAACAATTCTCAATATGTCACCCTGGCTGGATTTCAGTGGCACCGTGTCAGGTCATATTTTCTTTCACCATTCCATTCCATTCTATTCCATTCCGTTCCGTGCCGTTCAGTTCCTTTCCATTCCATTGCATTCCATTCATTTCCATTCTGTTCCATTACACTCCATGCCATTCCATTCCATTCCATTCCATTCCATTCCATTCCATTCCATTCCATTCCACACTATCCTATTATCTTCCCTTCTTTCCATAAGTTCTCAATCTGTCACCCTGGCTGAATTGCAGTGGCACAATGTCAGCTCACATTTTATTTCACCGTTCCATTCCATTCCATTCCATTCCATTCCATTCCATTCCATTCCATTCCATTCCACTCCATTCCATTCCAATCCACACTATTCGTTTCTAGTCCTTTTTTCAAAAAATTCTCAATTTGTCACCCTGGCTGGATTGCAGTGGCACAATATCAGCTCACATTTTATTTCACCATTTCATTCCATTCCATTCCGTTCCATTCCATTCCATTCCATTCCATTGCTTTCCATTCTTTTCCATTCCATTATATTCCACACTATTCTATTCTACTCCTTTGTTTCAACAGTTCTTAATATGTCACCCTGGCTGGATTGCAGTGGCACAATGTCAGCTCACATTTACCTTAACCATTCCATTCCTTTCCATTCCATTCCATTCCGTTCCGTTCCGTTCCGTTCCGTTCCATTCCATTCCATTCCATTCATTTCCATTCTGTTCCATTACACTCCATTCCATTCCATTCCATTCTATTCCATTCCATTCCATTCCATTCCATTCCACACTATCCTATTATCTTCCTTTCTTTCCACAAGTTCTCAGTCTGTCACCCTGGCTGAATTGCAGTGTCACAATGTCAGCTCACATTTTATTTCACCGTTCCATTCCATTCCATTCCATTCCATTCCATTCCATTCCATTCCATTCTCTTCCATTGCACTCCATTCCATTCCATTCCATTCCAGACTATTCGATTCCATTACTTTCTTTCAAAAAGTTCTTTATCTGTCATCCTGGCTGTATTGTAGTGGCAAAATATCAGCTCACATTTTATTTAACCATTCCATTCCACTTCATTCCATTCCATTCCATTCCATTCCATTCCATTCCATTCCATTCCACAGTATGCTATTCTATTCCTTTCTTTCAACAAGCTCTCAATCTGTCACCCTGGTTGGATTGCAGTGGAAGTACATCAGCTCACATTTTATTTCACTGTTCCATTCCATTCATTTCCATTCCATTCCATTCCATTCCACTCCAATCAACTCCACTCCACTCCACTCCACTCCACTCCACTCCACTCCACGCCATTCCATTCCTTTCCATTCCATTACATTCTATTCCATTCAATTCCGTTCAATTCTTTTCAATTCGATTTCATTCCATTCTCTTCTATTATGTTTAATTGCACTCCATTCCATTCCATTCTTATTTCATCAACTTCTCAAACTGTCACCCTGATTATATTGCAGTTCCACAATGTCAGCTTACATTTTACTTCACCGTTAAATTCCTTTCCATTCCATTCCCTTCCTTTCCATGTCATTCCATTCCATTCCCTTCCTTTCCATTGCATTCCATTCCATTCCATTCCATTCCATTCCATTCCATTCCATTCCATTTCACTCCATTCCACGTGATGGTCTCCATTCCATTCCATTCCATTCCATTCCATTCCATTTCATTCCTTTCCTTTCCACACTAATCTATTCTATTCCTTTCATTCAACAATTTCTCAATCTGTCACCCTGGCTAGATTTCAGTGTTGCAGTATCATCCCTCATTTTATTTCATCATTCCTTTCTATTCCTTTCCATTCCAATCCATTCCCTTCCATTCCGTTCCGTTCCATTCCATTCCATTTCAGTCCATTCAGTTCCATTCCTTTCCATACAAAACCATTCCATTCTATTCCATTCCATTCCATTCCTTCCATTGCATTCCATTCCATTCCTTCCATTCTATTCCATTCCTTTCCTTCCATTCCATTCTATTCCATTCCTTCCATTCCATTCCTTTCCATTCCATGCCATTCCACTCCTTTCCATTCCACACTCTTTTATTCTATTCTTTTCTTTCAACAAGTTCTCAATGTGTAACCTTTGTAGGATTGCAGTTGCACAATGTCAGCTCAAATTTCATTTCACCATTCCATTCCATTCCATTCCATTCCATTCATTACATTCCCTTCCATTCCATTTCATTACTTTCTGTTCAACTCCGTTCCATTGCACTCCATTCCATTTCATTCCATTCCATTCCATTCCAAACTACTCTATTCTACTCCTTTCTTTCAACATGTTCTCAATCTGTCACACACTGTCACCCTGGCTGGATTGCAGTGGCACAATGTCGGCTCGCATTTTGTTACACCGTTTCATTCCATTCCTTTCTTTTCCACTCCATGCCATTTCATTTGATTCCGTTCCATTCCGTTCCATTGCACTCCATTCCATTCCATTCCATTCCATAATTCCATTCCTTTCCATTCCGTTACATTGCACACTATTCTATTCTACTCCTTTGTTTCAACAATTCTCAATATGTCACCCTGGCTGGATTTCAGTGGTACAGTGTGAGGTCACATTTTCTAAAACCATTCCGTTCCGTTCCGTTCCGTTCCGTTCCATTCAGTTCCGTTACATTCCATTCCATTCCATTCATTTCCATTCTGTTCCATTACACTCCATTCCATTCCATTCCATTCCATTCCATTCCATTCCATTCCATTCCATTCCATTCCATTCCATTGCATTCCACACTATCCTATTATCTTCCTTTCTTTCCACAGGTTCTCAGTGTGTCACCCTGGCTGAATTGCAGTGGCACAATATCAGCTCACATTTTATTTCACCGTTCCGTTCCATTCCATTCCATTCCATTCCATTCCATTCCATTCCATTCCAATCCACACTATTCGTTTCTAGTCCTTTTTTCAACAAATTCTCAATCTGTCACCCTGGCTGGCTTGCAGTGGCACAATATCAGCTCACATTTTATATCACCATTCCATTCCATTCCATTCCATTCCATTCCATTCCATTCCATTCCATTCCATTCCATTCCATTCCATTCCATTCCATTGCTTTCCATTCTTTTCCATTCCATTACATTCCACACTATTCTATTCTATTCCTTTGTTTCAACAATTCTTAATATGTCACCCTGGCTGGATTGCAGTGCACAATGTCAGGTCACATTTATTTAAACCATTCTATTCCGTTCCGTTCCATTCCATTCCATTCCATTCCATTCATTTCCATTGCGTTCCATTACACCCCATTCCATTCCATTCAATTGCATTCCACACTATTCTCTTCTCTTCCTTTCTTTCAACAAGTTCTCAATCGGTCACTCTTGGTGGATTGCAGTGACACAATGTCAGCTCACATTTTATTTCCCTGTTACATTCCATTCCATTCCATTCCATTCCATTCCATTCCATTCCATTCCATTCCATTCTATTAAATTCCATTGCCTTCCATTCTCTTCCATTGCACTCCATTCCATTCCATTCCATATTATTCGATTCAATTACTTTCTTTCAACAATTTCTTTATCTGTCAACCTGGCTGGATTGCAGTGGCACAATATCAGCTCACATTTTATTTAACCATTCCATTCCATTCCATTCCATTCCATTCCATTCCATTCCATTCCATTCCACAGTATTCTATTCTATTCCTTTCTTTCAACAAGCTCTCAATCTGTCACCCTGGTTGGATTGCAGTGGAAGTACATCAGCTCACATTTTATTTCACTGTTCCATTCCATTCATTTCCATTCGATTCCATTCCATTCCACTCCACTCCACTCCACTCCACGCCATTCCATTCCTTTCCATTCCAATCCATTCCTTTCCATTCCATTCCATTTCATTCTATTCCATTCAATTCCGTTCAATTCTTTTCAATTCGATTTCATTCCATTCTCTTCTATTATGTTCAATTGCACTCCATTCCATTCCATTCTTATCTCATCAACTTCTCAAACTTTCACCCTGATTATATTGCAGTTCCACAATGTCAGCTTACATTTTACTTCACCGTTAAATTCCTTTCCATTCCATTCCCTTCCTTTCCATGTCATTCCATTCCATTCCCTTCCTTTCCATTGCATTCCATTCCATTCCATTCCATTCCATTCCATTCCATTCCATTCCACTCCATTCCACGTGATGGTCTCCATTCCATTCCATTCCATTCCATTCCATTCCATTCCATTCCTTTCCTTTCCTTTCCACACTAATCTATTCTATTCCTTTCATTCAACAATTTCTCAATCTGTCACCCTGGCTAGATTTAGTGATGAAGTATCATCCCTCATTTTATTTCATCATTCCTTTCTATTCCTTTCCATTCCAATCCATTCCCTTCCATTCCGTTCCGTTCCATTCCATTCCATTTCAGTCCATTCTGTTCCATTCCTTTCCATTGCAACCCATTCCATTCTATTCCATTCCATTCCATTCCATTCCTTCCATTCCATTCCATTAAATTCCTTCCATTCTATTCCATTCCTTTCCTTCCATTCCATTCTATTCCATTCCTTCCATTCCATTCCATTCCATTCCATGCTATTCCTCTCCTTTCCATTCCACACTCTTTTATTCTATTCTTTTCTTTCAACAAGTTCTCAATGTGTAACCGTTGTAGGATTGCAGTTGCACAATGTCAGCTCAAATTTCATTTCACCATTCCATTCCATTCCATTCCATTCATTACATTCCCTTCCATTCCATTTCATTACTTTCTGTTCAACTCCGTTCCATTGCACTCCATTCCATTTCATTCCATTCCATTCCATTCCAAACTATTCTATTCTACTCCTTTTTTCAACATGTTCTAAATCTATCACACACTGTCACCCTGGCTGGATTGCAGTGGCACAATGTCGGCTCGCATTTTGTTACACCGTTTCATTCCATTCCTTTCTTTTCCACTCCATGCCATTTCATTTGATTCCGTTCCATTCCGTTCCATTGCACTCCATTCCATTCCATTCCATTCCATTCCATTCCATTCCATTCCATTCCATTCCATTCCTTTCCATTCCATTACATTGCACACTATTCTATTTTACTCCTTTGTTTCAACAATTCTCAATATGTCACCCTGGCTGGATTTCAGTGGTACAGTGTGAGGTCACATTTTCTAAAACCATTCCGTTCCGTTCCGTTCCGTTACGTTCCATTCCGTTCCGTTGCATTCCATTCCATTCCACTCATTTCCATTCTGTTCCATTACACTCCATTCCATTCCATTCCATTCCATTCCATTCCATTCCATTCCATTCCATTCCATTCCATTCTATTAAATTCCATTCCATTCCATTCTCTTCCATTGCACTCCATTCCATTCTATTCCATATTATTCGATTCAATTACTTTCTTTCAACAATTTCTTTATCTGTCAACCTGGCTGGATTGCAGTGGCACAATATCAGCTCACATTTTATTTAACCATTCCATTCCATTCCATTCCATTCCATTCCATTCCGTTCCGTTCCGTTCCATTCCATTCCATTCCATTCCACAGTATGCTATTCTATTCCTTTCTTTCAACAAACTCTCAATCTGTCACCCTGGTTGGATTGCAGTGGAAGTACATCAGCTCACATTTTATTTCACTGTTCCATTCCATTCATTTCCATTCGATTCCATTCCATTCCACTCCACTCCACTCCACTCCACTCCACGCCATTCCATTCCTTTCCATTCCAATCCATTCCTTTCCATTCCATTCCATTTCATTCTATTCCATTCAATTCCGTTCAATTCTTTTCAATTCGATTTCATTCCATTCTCTTCTATTATGTTCAATTGCACTCCATTCCATTCCATTCTTATCTCATCAACTTCTCAAACTTTCACCCTGATTATATTGCAGTTCCACAATGTCAGCTTACATTTTACTTCACCGTTAAATTCCTTTCCATTCCATTCCCTTCCTTTCCATGTCATTCCATTCCATTCCCTTCCTTTCCATTGCATTCCATTCCATTCCATTCCATTCCATTCCATTCCATTTCATTACATTGCACACTATTCTATTCTACTCCTTTGTTTCAACAATTCTCAATATGTCACCCTGGCTGGATTTCAGTGGCACAGTGTCAGGTCACATTTTCTTTCACCATTCCATTCCATTCCATTCCGTTCCATTCCGTTCCGTTCCGTTCCATTCCATTCCATTCCATTCATTTCCATTCTGTTCCATTACACTCCATTCCATTCCATTCCATTCCATTCCATTCCATTCCATTCCAATCCATTCCATTCCATTCCACACTATCCTATTATCTTCCCTTCTTTCCATAAGTTCTCAATCTGTCAGCCTGGCTGAATTGCAGTGGCACAATGTCAGCTCACATTTTATTTCACCATTCCATTCCATTCCATTCCATTCCATTCCATTCCATTCCATTCCATTCAATTCCAATCCATTCCATTCCATTCCATTCCATTCCATTCAATTCCACTCCATTCCATTCCATTCCATTCCATTCCATTCCATTCCATTCCATTCCATTCCACTCCATTCCATTCCAATCCACACTATTCGTTTCTAGTCCTTTTTTCAACAAATTCTCAATTTGTCACCCTGGCTGGATTGCAGTGGCACAATATCAGCTCACATTTTATTTCACCATTCCATTCCATTCCATTGCTTTCCATTCTTTTCCATTCCATTACATTCCACACTATTCTATTCTACTCCTTTGTTTCAACAATTCTTAATATGTCACCCTGGCTGGATTGCAGTGGCACAAAGTCAGCTCACATTTACTTTAACCATTCCATTCCTTCCATTCCATTCCATTCCGTTCCGTTCCGTTCCGTTCCATTCCATTCCATTCCATTCCATTCCATTCATTTCCATTCTGTACCATTACACTCCAATCCATTCCATTCCATTCCATTCCATTCAATTGCATTCCATTCCATTCCATTAAATTCCATTCCATTCCATTCCATTCCTTTCATTTCCATTCTGTACCATTACACTCCATTCCATTCCATTCCATTCCATTCCATTCCATTCCATTCCATTCCATTCCATTCCACACTATCCTATTATCTTCCTTTCTTTCCACAATTTCTCAATCTGTCACCCTGGCTGAATTGCAGTGGCACAATGTCAGCTCACATTTTATTTCACCGTTCCGTTCCGTTCCATTCCATTCCATTCCATTCCATTCCATTCATTTCCATTCTGTACCATTACACTCCATTCCATTCCATTCCATTCCATTCCATTCCATTCCATTCCATTCCATTCCATTAAATTCCATTCCATTCCATTCCATTCCATTCCATTCCATTCCACACTATCCTATTATCTTCCTTTCTTTCCACAATTTCTCAATCTGTCACCCTGGCTGAATTGCAGTGGCACAATGTCAGCTCACATTTTATTTCACCGTTCCGTTCCGTTCCATTCCATTCCATTCCATTCCATTCTCTTCCATTGCACTCCATTCCATTCCATTCCATTCCATTCTCTTCCATTGCACTCCATTCCATTCCATTCCATTCCATTCCAGACTATTCGATTCCATTACTTTCTTTCAACAAGTTGTTTATCTGTCACCCTGGCTGTATTGCAGTGGCAAAATATCAGCTCACATTTTATTTAACCATTCCATTCCACTTCATTCCATTCCATTCCATTCCATTCCATTCTATTCCATTCCATTCCATTCCATTCCACAGTATGCTATTCTATTCCTTTCTTTCAACAAGCTCTCAATCTGTCACCCTGGCTGGATTGCAGTGGAAATACATCAGCTCACATTTTATTTCACTGTTCCATTCCATTCATTTCCATTCCATTCCATTCCATTCCACTCCAATCAACTCCACTCCACTCCACTCCACTCCACTCCACTCCACTCCACGCCATTCCATTCCATTCCTTTCCATTCCATTTCATTCTATTCCATTCAATTCCGTTCAATTCTTTTCAGTTCGATTTCATTCCATTCTCTTCTATTATGTTCAATTGCACTCCGTTCCATTCCATTCTTCTTTCATCAACTTCTCAAACTGTCACGCTGATTATATTGCAGTTCCACAATGTCAGCTTACTTTTTACTTCACCGTTAAATTCCTTTCCATTCCATTCTCTTCCTTTCCATGTCATTCCATTCCATTCCCTTCCTTTCCGTTGCATTCCATTCCGTTCCATTCCATTCCATTCCATTCCATTCCATTCCATTCCATTCCATTTCACTCCATTCCACGTGATGGTCTCCATTCCATTCCATTCCATTCCATTCCATTTGATTCCATTCCTTTCCTTTCCACAGTAATCTATTCTATTCCTTTCATGCAACAATTTCTCCATCTGTCACCCTGGCTAGATTTCAGTGTTGCAGTATCATCCCTCATTTTATTTCATCATTCCTTTCTATTCCTTTCCATTCCAATCCATTCCCTTCCATTCCGTTCCGTTCCATTCCATTCCATTTCAGTCCATTCTGTTCCATTCCTTTCCATTGCAACCCATTCCATTCTATTCCATTCCATTCCATTCCTTCCATTCCATTCCATTCCATTCCTTCCATTCTAGTACATTCCTTTCCTTCCATTCCATTCCATTCCATTCCATGCCATTCCACTCCTTTCCATTCCACACTCTTTTATTCTATTCTTTTCTTTCAACAAGTTCTCAATGTGTAACCCTTGTAGGATTGCAGTTGCACAATGTAAGCTCAAATTTCATTTCACCATTGCATTCCATTCCATTCCATTAAATACACTACATTCCCTTCCATTCCATTTCATTACTTTCTGTTCAACTCCGTTCCATTGCACTCCATTCCATTTCATTCCATTCCATTCCATTCCAAACTACTCTATTCTACTCCTTTCTTTCAACATGTTCTCAATCTATCACCCACTGTCACCCTGGATGGATTGCAGTGGCACAATGTCGGCTCGCATTTTGTTACACCGTTTCATTCCATTCCTTTCTTTTCCACTCCATGCCATTTCATTCGATTCCATTCCATTCCGTTCCATGGCACTCCATTCCATTCCATTCCATTCCATTCCATTCCATTCCATTCCATTCCATTCCATTCCATTTCATTCCAATCCATTCCTTTCCATTCCATTACATTACATTGCACACTATTCTATTCTACTCCTTTGTTTCAACAATTCTCAATATGTCACCCTGGCTGGATTTCAGTGGCACCGTGTCAGGTCATATTTTCTTTCACCATTCCATTCCATTCTATTCCATTCCGTTCCGTGCCGTTCAGTTCCTTTCCATTCCATTGCATTCCATTCATTTCCATTCTGTTCCATTACACTCCATGCCATTCCATTCCATTCCATTCCATTCCATTCCATTCCATTCCATTCCACACTATCCTATTATCTTCCCTTCTTTCCATAAGTTCTCAATCTGTCACCCTGGCTGAATTGCAGTGGCACAATGTCAGCTCACATTTTATTTCACCGTTCCATTCCATTCCATTCCATTCCATTCCATTCCATTCCATTCCATTCCATTCCACTCCATTCCATTCCAATCCACACTATTCGTTTCTAGTCCTTTTTTCAAAAAATTCTCAATTTGTCACCCTGGCTGGATTGCAGTGGCACAATATCAGCTCACATTTTATTTCACCATTTCATTCCATTCCATTCCTTTCCATTCCATTCCATTCCATTCCATTGCTTTCCATTCTTTTCCATTCCATTATATTCCACACTATTCTATTCTACTCCTTTGTTTCAACAGTTCTTAATATGTCACCCTGGCTGGATTGCAGTGGCACAATGTCAGCTCACATTTAACTTAACCATTCCATTCCTTTCCATTCCATTCCATTCCGTTCCGTTCCGTTCCGTTCCGTTCCATTCCATTCCATTCCATTCATTTCCATTCTGTTCCATTACACTCCATTCCATTCCATTCCATTCTATTCCATTCCATTCCATTCCATTCCATTCCACACTATCCTATTATCTTCCTTTCTTTCCACAAGTTCTCAGTCTGTCACCCTGGCTGAATTGCAGTGTCACAATGTCAGCTCACATTTTATTTCACCGTTCCATTCCATTCCATTCCATTCCATTCCATTCCATTCCATTCCATTCCATTCTATTCCATTGCACTCCATTCCATTCCATTCCATTCCAGACTATTCGATTCCATTACTTTCTTTCAAAAAGTTCTTTATCTGTCATCCTGGCTGTATTGTAGTGGCAAAATATCAGCTCACATTTTATTTAACCATTCCATTCCACTTCATTCCATTCCATTCCATTCCATTCCATTCCATTCCATTCCATTCCACAGTATGCTATTCTATTCCTTTCTTTCAACAAGCTCTCAATCTGTCACCCTGGTTGGATTGCAGTGGAAGTACATCAGCTCACATTTTATTTCACTGTTCCATTCCATTCATTTCCATTCCATTCCATTCCATTCCACTCCAATCAACTCCACTCCACTCCACTCCACTCCACTCCACTCCACGCCATTCCATTCCTTTCCATTCCATTTCATTCTATTCCATTCAATTCCGTTCAATTCTTTTCAATTCGATTTCATTCCATTCTCTTCTATTATGTTTAATTGCACTCCATTCCATTCCATTCTTATTTCATCAACTTCTCAAACTGTCACCCTGATTATATTGCAGTTCCACAATGTCAGCTTACATTTTACTTCACCGTTAAATTCCTTTCCATTCCATTCCCTTCCTTTCCATGTCATTCCATTCCATTCCCTTCCTTTCCATTGCATTCCATTCCATTCCATTCCATTCCATTCCATTCCATTCCATTCCATTCCATTTCACTCCATTCCACGTGATGGTCTCCATTCCATTCCATTCCATTCCATTCCATTTCATTCCTTTCCTTTCCACACTAATCTATTCTATTCCTTTCATTCAACAATTTCTCAATCTGTCACCCTGGCTAGATTTCAGTGTTGCAGTATCATCCCTCATTTTATTTCATCATTCCTTTCTATTCCTTTCCATTCCAATCCATTCCCTTCCATTCCGTTCCGTTCCATTCCATTCCATTTCAGTCCATTCTGTTCCATTCCTTTCCATTGAAACCCATTCCATTCTATTCCATTCCATTCCATTCCTTCCATTGCATTCCATTCCATTCCTTCCATTCTATTCCATTCCTTTCCTTCCATTCCATTCTATTCCATTCCTTCCATTCCATTCCTTTCCATTCCATGCCATTCCACTCCTTTCCATTCCACACTCTTTTATTCTATTCTTTTCTTTCAACAAGTTCTCAATGTGTAACCTTTGTAGGATTGCAGTTGCACAATGTCAGCTCAAATTTCATTTCACCATTCCATTCCATTCCATTCCATTCCATTCATTACATTCCCTTCCATTCCATTTCATTACTTTCTGTTCAACTCCGTTCCATTGCACTCCATTCCATTTCATTCCATTCCATTCCATTCCAAACTACTCTATTCTACTCCTTTCTTTCAACATGTTCTCAATCTGTCACACACTGTCACCCTGGCTGGATTGCAGTGGCACAATGTCGGCTCGCATTTTGTTACACCGTTTCATTCCATTCCTTTCTTTTCCACTCCATGCCATTTCATTTGATTCCGTTCCATTCCGTTCCATTGCACTCCATTCCATTCCATTCCATTCCATAATTCCATTCCTTTCCATTCCATTACATTGCACACTATTCTATTCTACTCCTTTGTTTCAACAATTCTCAATATGTCACCCTGGCTGGATTTCAGTGGTACAGTGTGAGGTCACATTTTCTAAAACCATTCCGTTCCGTTCCGTTCCGTTCCGTTCCATTCAGTTCCGTTACATTCCATTCCATTCCATTCATTTCCATTCTGTTCCATTACACTCCATTCCATTCCATTCCATTCCATTCCATTCCATTCCATTCCATTCCATTCCATTGCATTCCACACTATCCTATTATCTTCCTTTCTTTCCACAGGTTCTCAGTGTGTCACCCTGGCTGAATTGCAGTGGCACAATATCAGCTCACATTTTATTTCACCGTTCCGTTCCATTCCATTCCATTCCATTCCATTCCATTCCATTCCATTCCAATCCACACTATTCGTTTCTAGTCCTTTTTTCAACAAATTCTCAATCTGTCACCCTGGCTGGCTTGCAGTGGCACAATATCAGCTCACATTTTATATCACCATTCCATTCCATTCCATTCCATTCCATTCCATTCCATTCCATTCCATTCCATTCCATTCCATTCCATTGCTTTCCATTCTTTTCCATTCCATTACATTCCACACTATTCTATTCTATTCCTTTGTTTCAACAATTCTTAATATGTCACCCTGGCTGGATTGCAGTGGCACAATGTCAGGTCACATTTATTTAAACCATTCTATTCCGTTCCGTTCCATTCCATTCCATTCCATTCCATTCATTTCCATTGCGTTCCATTACACCCCATTCCATTCCATTCAATTGCATTCCACACTATTCTCTTCTCTTCCTTTCTTTCAACAAGTTCTCAATCGGTCACTCTTGGTGGATTGCAGTGACACAATGTCAGCTCACATTTTATTTCCCTGTTACATTCCATTCCATTCCATTCCATTCCATTCCATTCCATTCCATTCCATTCAATTAAATTCCATTGCCTTCCATTCTCTTCCATTGCACTCCATTCCATTCCATTCCATATTATTCGATTCAATTACTTTCTTTCAACAATTTCTTTATCTGTCAACCTGGCTGGATTGCAGTGGCACAATATCAGCTCACATTTTATTTAACCATTCCATTCCATTCCATTCCATTCCATTCCATTCCATTCCATTCCATTCCACAGTATGCTATTCTATTCCTTTCTTTCAACAAGCTCTCAATCTGTCACCCTGGTTGGATTGCAGTGGAAGTACATCAGCTCACATTTTATTTCACTGTTCCATTCCATTCATTTCCATTCGATTCCATTCCATTCCACTCCACTCCACTCCACTCCACGCCATTCCATTCCTTTCCATTCCAATCCATTCCTTTCCATTCCATTCCATTTCATTCTATTCCATTCAATTCCGTTCAATTCTTTTCAATTCGATTTCATTCCATTCTCTTCTATTATGTTCAATTGCACTCCATTCCATTCCATTCTTATCTCATCAACTTCTCAAACTTTCACCCTGATTATATTGCAGTTCCACAATGTCAGCTTACATTTTACTTCACCGTTAAATTCCTTTCCATTCCATTCCCTTCCTTTCCATGTCATTCCATTCCATTCCCTTCCTTTCCATTGCATTCCATTCCATTCCATTCCATTCCATTCCATTCCATTCCATTCCACTCCATTCCACGTGATGGTCTCCATTCCATTCCATTCCATTCCATTCCATTCCATTCCATTCCTTTCCTTTCCTTTCCACACTAATCTATTCTATTCCTTTCATTCAACAATTTCTCAATCTGTCACCCTGGCTAGATTTTAGTGATGAAGTATCATCCCTCATTTTATTTCATCATTCCTTTCTATTCCTTTCCATTCCAATCCATTCCCTTCCATTCCGTTCCGTTCCATTCCATTCCATTTCAGTCCATTCTGTTCCATTCCTTTCCATTGCAACCCATTCCATTCTATTCCATTCCATTCCATTCCATTCCTTCCATTCCATTCCATTAAATTCCTTCCATTCTATTCCATTCCTTTCCTTCCATTCCATTCTATTCCATTCCTTCCATTCCATTCCATTCCATTCCATGCTATTCCTCTCCTTTCCATTCCACACTCTTTTATTCTATTCTTTTCTTTCAACAAGTTCTCAATGTGTAACCGTTGTAGGATTGCAGTTGCACAATGTCAGCTCAAATTTCATTTCACCATTCCATTCCATTCCATTCCTTTCATTACATTCCCTTCCATTCCATTTCATTACTTTCTGTTCAACTCCGTTCCATTGCACTCCATTCCATTTCATTCCATTCCATTCCATTCCAAACTATTCTATTCTACTCCTTTTTTCAACATGTTCTAAATCTATCACACACTGTCACCCTGGCTGGATTGCAGTGGCACAATGTCGGCTCGCATTTTGTTACACCGTTTCATTCCATTCCTTTCTTTTCCACTCCATGCCATTTCATTTGATTCCGTTCCATTCCGTTCCATTGCACTCCATTCCATTCCATTCCATTCCATTCCATTCCATTCCATTCCATTCCATTCCATTCCTTTCCATTCCATTACATTGCACACTATTCTATTTACTCCTTTGTTTCAACAATTCTCAATATGTCACCCTGGCTGGTTTTCAGTGGTACAGTGTGAGGTCACATTTTCTAAAACCATTCCGTTCCGTTCCGTTCCGTTACGTTCCATTCCGTTCCGTTGCATTCCATTCCATTCCACTCATTTCCATTCTGTTCCATTACACTCCATTCCATTCCATTCCATTCCATTCCATTCCATTCCATTCCATTCCATTCCATTCTATTAAATTCCATTCCATTCCATTCTCTTCCATTGCACTCCATTCCATTCTATTCCATATTATTCGATTCAATTACTTTCTTTCAACAATTTCTTTATCTGTCAACCTGGCTGGATTGCAGTGGCACAATATCAGCTCACATTTTATTTAACCATTCCATTCCATTCCATTCCATTCCATTCCATTCCGTTCCGTTCCGTTCCATTCCATTCCATTCCATTCCACAGTATGCTATTCTATTCCTTTCTTTCAACAAACTCTCAATCTGTCACCCTGGTTGGATTGCAGTGGAAGTACATCAGCTCACATTTTATTTCACTGTTCCATTCCATTCATTTCCATTCGATTCCATTCCATTCCACTCCACTCCACTCCACTCCACTCCACGCCATTCCATTCCTTTCCATTCCAATCCATTCCTTTCCATTCCATTCCATTTCATTCTATTCCATTCAATTCCGTTCAATTCTTTTCAATTCGATTTCATTCCATTCTCTTCTATTATGTTCAATTGCACTCCATTCCATTCCATTCTTATCTCATCAACTTCTCAAACTTTCACCCTGATTATATTGCAGTTCCACAATGTCAGCTTACATTTTACTTCACCGTTAAATTCCTTTCCATTCCATTCCCTTCCTTTCCATTTCATTCCATTCCATTCCCTTCCTTTCCATTGCATTCCATTCCATTCCATTCCATTCCATTCCTTTCCATTTCATTACATTGCACACTATTCTATTCTACTCCTTTGTTTCAACAATTCTCAATATGTCACCCTGGCTGGATTTCAGTGGCACAGTGTCAGGTCACATTTTCTTTCACCATTCCATTCCATTCCATTCCATTCCATTCCGTTCCGTTCCGTTCCATTCCATTCCATTCCATTCATTTCCATTCTGTTCCATTACACTCCATTCCATTCCATTCCATTCCATTCCATTCCATTCCATTCCAATCCATTCCATTCCATTCCACACTATCCTATTATCTTCCCTTCTTTCCATAAGTTCTCAATCTGTCAGCCTGGCTGAATTGCAGTGGCACAATGTCAGCTCACATTTTATTTCACCATTCCATTCCATTCCATTCCATTCCATTCCATTCCATTCCATTCCATTCAATTCCACTCCATTCCATTCCATTCCATTCCATTCCATTCAATTCCACTCCATTCATTCCATTCCATTCCATTCCATTCCATTCCATTCCATTCCATTCCATTCCACTCCATTCCATTCCAATCCACACTATTCGTTTCTAGTCCTTTTTTCAACAAATTCTCAATTTGTCACCCTGGCTGGATTGCAGTGGCACAATATCAGCTCACATTTTATTTCACCATTCCATTCCATTCCATTGCTTTCCATTCTTTTCCATTCCATTACATTCCACACTATTCTATTCTACTCCTTTGTTTCAACAATTCTTAATATGTCACCCTGGCTGGATTGCAGTGGCACAAAGTCAGCTCACATTTACTTTAACCATTCCATTCCGTTCCATTCCATTCCATTCCGTTCCGTTCCATTCCGTTCCATTCCATTCCATTCCATTCCATTCCATTCAATTCCATTCGATACCATTACACTCCAATCCATTCCATTCCATTCCATTCCATTCAATTGCATTCCATTCCATTCCATTAAATTCCATTCCATTCCATTCCATTCCTTTCATTTCCATTCTATACCATTACACTCCATTCCATTCCATTCCATTCCATTCCATTCCATTCCATTCCATTCCATTCCACACTATCCTATTATCTTCCTTTCTTTCCACAATTTCTCAATCTGTCACCCTGGCTGAATTGCAGTGGCACAATGTCAGCTCACATTTTATTTCACCGTTCCGTTCCGTTCCATTCCATTCCATTCCATTCCATTCCATTCATTTCCATTCTGTACCATTACACTCCATTCCATTCCATTCCATTCCATTCCATTCCATTCCATTCCATTCCATTCCATTAAATTCCATTCCATTCCATTCCATTCCATTCCATTCCATTCCACACTATCCTATTATCTTCCTTTCTTTCCACAATTTCTCAATCTGTCACCCTGGCTGAATTGCAGTGGCACAATGTCAGCTCACATTTTATTTCACCGTTCCGTTCCGTTCCATTCCATTCCATTCCATTCCATTCCATTCTCTTCCATTGCACTCCATTCCATTCCATTCCATTCCATTCTCTTCCATTGCACTCCATTCCATTCCATTCCATTCCATTCCAGACTATTCGATTCCATTACTTTCTTTCAACAAGTTGTTTATCTGTCACCCTGGCTGTATTGCAGTGGCAAAATATCAGCTCACATTTTATTTAACCATTCCATTCCACTTCATTCCATTCCATTCCATTCCATTCCATTCTATTCCATTCCATTCCATTCCATTCCACAGTATGCTATTCTATTCCTTTCTTTCAACAAGCTCTCAATCTGTCACCCTGGCTGGATTGCAGTGGAAATACATCAGCTCACATTTTATTTCACTGTTCCATTCCATTCATTTCCATTCCATTCCATTCCATTCCACTCCAATCAACTCCACTCCACTCCACTCCACTCCACTCCACTCCACGCCATTCCATTCCATTCCTTTCCATTCCATTTCATTCTATTCCATTCAATTCCGTTCAATTCTTTTCAGTTCGATTTCATTCCATTCTCTTCTATTATGTTCAATTGCACTCCGTTCCATTCCATTCTTCTTTCATCAACTTCTCAAACTGTCACGCTGATTATATTGCAGTTCCACAATGTCAGCTTACTTTTTACTTCACCGTTAAATTCCTTTCCATTCCATTCTCTTCCTTTCCATGTCATTCCATTCCATTCCCTTCCTTTCCGTTGCATTCCATTCCGTTCCATTCCATTCCATTCCATTCCATTCCATTCCATTCCATTCCATTTCACTCCATTCCACGTGATGGTCTCCATTCCATTCCATTCCATTCCATTCCATTTGATTCCATTCCTTTCCTTTCCACAGTAATCTATTCTATTCCTTTCATGCAACAATTTCTCCATCTGTCACCCTGGCTAGATTTCAGTGTTGCAGTATCATCCCTCATTTTATTTCATCATTCCTTTCTATTCCTTTCCATTCCAATCCATTCCCTTCCATTCCGTTCCGTTCCATTCCATTCCATTTCAGTCCATTCTGTTCCATTCCTTTCCATTGCAACCCATTCCATTCTATTCCATTCCATTCCATTCCTTCCATTCCATTCCATTCCATTCCTTCCATTCTAGTACATTCCTTTCCTTCCATTCCATTCCATTCCATTCCATGCCATTCCACTCCTTTCCATTCCACACTCTTTTATTCTATTCTTTTCTTTCAACAAGTTCTCAATGTGTAACCCTTGTAGGATTGCAGTTGCACAATGTAAGCTCAAATTTCATTTCACCATTGCATTCCATTCCATTCCATTAAATACACTACATTCCCTTCCATTCCATTTCATTACTTTCTGTTCAACTCCGTTCCATTGCACTCCATTCCATTTCATTCCATTCCATTCCATTCCAAACTACTCTATTCTACTCCTTTCTTTCAACATGTTCTCAATCTATCACCCACTGTCACCCTGGATGGATTGCAGTGGCACAATGTCGGCTCGCATTTTGTTACACCGTTTCATTCCATTCCTTTCATTTCCACTCCATTCCATTTCATTCGATTCCATTCCATTCCGTTCCATTGCAATCCATTCCATTCCATTCCATTCCATTCCATTCCATTCCATTCCATTCCATTCCATTTCATTCCAATCCATTCCTTTCCATTCCATTACATTACATTGCACACTATTCTATTCTACTCCTTTGTTTCAACAATTCTCAATATGTCACCCTGGCTGGATTTCAGTGGCACCGTGTCAGGTCATATTTTCTTTCACCATTCCATTCCATTCTATTCCATTCCGTTCCGTGCCGTTCAGTTCCTTTCCATTCCATTGCATTCCATTCATTTCCATTCTGTTCCATTACACTCCATGCCATTCCATTCCATTCCATTCCATTCCATTCCATTCCATTCCATTCCATTCCACACTATCCTATTATCTTCCCTTCTTTCCATAAGTTCTCAATCTGTCACCCTGGCTGAATTGCAGTGGCACAATGTCAGCTCACATTTTATTTCACCGTTCCATTCCATTCCATTCCATTCCATTCCATTCCATTCCATTCCATTCCATTCCATTCCACTCCATTCCATTCCAATCCACACTATTCGTTTCTAGTCCTTTTTTCAAAAAATTCTCAATTTGTCACCCTGGCTGGATTGCAGTGGCACAATATCAGCTCACATTTTATTTCACCATTTCATTCCATTCCATTCCTTTCCATTCCATTCCATTCCATTCCATTGCTTTCCATTCTTTTCCATTCCATTATATTCCACACTATTCTATTCTACTCCTTTGTTTCAACAGTTCTTAATATGTCACCCTGGCTGGATTGCAGTGGCACAATGTCAGCTCACATTTACATTAACCATTCCATTCCTTTCCATTCCATTCCATTCCGTTCCGTTCCGTTCCGTTCCGTTCCATTCCATTCCATTCCATTCATTTCCATTCTGTTCCATTACACTCCATTCCATTCCATTCCATTCTATTCCATTCCATTCCATTCCATTCCATTCCACACTATCCTATTATCTTCCTTTCTTTCCACAAGTTCTCAGTCTGTCACCCTGGCTGAATTGCAGTGTCACAATGTCAGCTCACATTTTATTTCACCGTTCCATTCCATTCCATTCCATTCCATTCCATTCCATTCCATTCTCTTCCATTGCACTCCATTCCATTCCATTCCATTCCAGACTATTCGATTCCATTACTTTCTTTCAAAAGTTCTTTATCTGTCATCCTGGCTGTATTGTAGTGGCAAAATATCAGCTCACATTTTATTTAACCATTCCATTCCACTTCATTCCATTCCATTCCATTCCATTCCATTCCATTCCATTCCATTCCATTCCATTCCACAGTATGCTATTCTATTCCTTTCTTTCAACAAGCTCTCAATCTGTCACCCTGGTTGGATTGCAGTGGAAGTACATCAGCTCACATTTTATTTCACTGTTCCATTCCATTCATTTCCATTCCATTCCATTCCATTCCACTCCAATCAACTCCAATCCACTCCACTCCAATCCACTCCAATCCACTCCACTCCATTCCATTCCTTTCCATTCCATTTCATTCTATTCCATTCAATTCCGTTCAATTCTTTTCAATTCGATTTCATTCCATTCTCTTCTATTATGTTTAATTGCACTCCATTCCATTCCATTCTTATTTCATCAACTTCTCAAACTGTCACCCTGATTATATTGCAGTTCCACAATGTCAGCTTACATTTTACTTCACCGTTAAATTCCTTTCCATTCCATTCCCTTCCTTTCCATGTCATTCCATTCCATTCCCTTCCTTTCCATTGCATTCCATTCCATTCCATTCCATTCCATTCCATTCCATTCCATTTCACTCCATTCCACGTGATGGTCTCCATTCCATTCCATTCCATTCCATTCGATTCCATTCCTTTCCATTCCACAGTAATCTATTCTATTCCTTTCATTCAACAATTTCTCAATCTGTCACCCTGGCTAGATTTCAGTGTTGCAGTATCATCCCTCATTTTATTTCATCATTCCTTTCTATTCCTTTCCATTCCAATCCATTCCCTTCCATTCCGTTCCGTTCCATTCCATTCCATTTCAGTCCATTCTGTTCCATTCCTTTCCATTGAAACCCATTCCATTCTATTCCATTCCATTCCATTCCTTCCATTGCATTCCATTCCATTCCTTCCATTCTATTCCATTCCTTTCCTTCCATTCCATTCTATTCCATTCCTTCCATTCCATTCCTTTCCATTCCATGCCATTCCACTCCTTTCCATTCCACACTCTTTTATTCTATTCTTTTCTTTCAACAAGTTCTCAATGTGTAACCTTTGTAGGATTGCAGTTGCACAATGTCAGCTCAAATTTCATTTCACCATTCCATTCCATTCCATTCCATTCCATTCATTACATTCCCTTCCATTCCATTTCATTACTTTCTGTTCAACTCCGTTCCATTGCACTCCATTCCATTTCATTCCATTCCATTCCATTCCAAACTACTCTATTCTACTCCTTTCTTTCAACATGTTCTCAATCTGTCACACACTGTCACCCTGGCTGGATTGCAGTGGCACAATGTCGGCTCGCATTTTGTTACACCGTTTCATTCCATTCCTTTCTTTTCCACTCCATGCCATTTCATTTGATTCCGTTCCATTCCGTTCCATTGCACTCCATTCCATTCCATTCCATTCCATAATTCCATTCCTTTCCATTCCATTACATTGCACACTATTCTATTCTACTCCTTTGTTTCAACAATTCTCAATATGTCACCCTGGCTGGATTTCAGTGGTACAGTGTGAGGTCACATTTTCTAAAACCATTCCGTTCCGTTCCGTTCCGTTCCGTTCCATTCAGTTCCGTTACATTCCATTCCATTCCATTCATTTCCATTCTGTTCCATTACACTCCATTCCATTCCATTCCATTCCATTCCATTCCATTCCATTCCATTCCATTCCATTGCATTCCACACTATCCTATTATCTTCCTTTCTTTCCACAGGTTCTCAGTGTGTCACCCTGGCTGAATTGCAGTGGCACAATATCAGCTCACATTTTATTTCACCGTTCCGTTCCATTCCATTCCATTCCATTCCATTCCATTCCATTCCATTCCAATCCACACTATTCGTTTCTAGTCCTTTTTTCAACAAATTCTCAATCTGTCACCCTGGCTGGCTTGCAGTGGCACAATATCAGCTCACATTTTATATCACCATTCCATTCCATTCCATTCCATTCCATTCCATTCCATTCCATTCCATTCCATTCCATTGCTTTCCATTCTTTTCCATTCCATTACATTCCACACTATTCTATTCTATTCCTTTGTTTCAACAATTCTTAATATGTCACCCTGGCTGGATTGCAGTGGCACAATGTCAGGTCACATTTATTTAAACCATTCTATTCCGTTCCGTTCCATTCCATTCCATTCCATTCCATTCATTTCCATTGCGTTCCATTACACCCCATTCCATTCCATTCAATTGCATTCCACACTATTCTCTTCTCTTCCTTTCTTTCAACAAGTTCTCAATCGGTCACTCTTGGTGGATTGCAGTGACACAATGTCAGCTCACATTTTATTTCCCTGTTACATTCCATTCCATTCCATTCCATTCCATTCCATTCCATTCCATTCCATTCCATTCTATTAAATTCCATTGCCTTCCATTCTCTTCCATTGCACTCCATTCCATTCCATTCCATATTATTCGATTCAATTACTTTCTTTCAACAATTTCTTTATCTGTCAACCTGGCTGGATTGCAGTGGCACAATATCAGCTCACATTTTATTTAACCATTCCATTCCATTCCATTCCATTCCATTCCATTCCATTCCATTCCATCCACAGTATGCTATTCTATTCCTTTCTTTCAACAAGCTCTCAATCTGTCACCCTGGTTGGATTGCAGTGGAAGTACATCAGCTCACATTTTATTTCACTGTTCCATTCCATTCATTTCCATTCGATTCCATTCCATTCCACTCCACTCCACTCCACTCCACGCCATTCCATTCCTTTCCATTCCAATCCATTCCTTTCCATTCCATTCCATTTCATTCTATTCCATTCAATTCCGTTCAATTCTTTTCAATTCGATTTCATTCCATTCTCTTCTATTATGTTCAATTGCACTCCATTCCATTCCATTCTTATCTCATCAACTTCTCAAACTTTCACCCTGATTATATTGCAGTTCCACAATGTCAGCTTACATTTTACTTCACCGTTAAATTCCTTTCCATTCCATTCCCTTCCTTTCCATGTCATTCCATTCCATTCCCTTCCTTTCCATTGCATTCCATTCCATTCCATTCCATTCCATTCCATTCCACTCCATTCCACGTGATGGTCTCCATTCCATTCCATTCCATTCCATTCCATTCCATTCCATTCCTTTCTTTCCTTTCCACACTAATCTATTCTATTCCTTTCATTCAACAATTTCTCAATCTGTCACCCTGGCTAGATTTCAGTGATGAAGTATCATCCCTCATTTTATTTCATCATTACTTTCTATTCCTTTCCATTCCAATCCATTCCCTTCCATTCCGTTCCGTTCCATTCCATTCCATTTCAGTCCATTCTGTTCCATTCCTTTCCATTGCAACCCATTCCATTCTATTCCATTCCATTCCATTCCATTCCTTCCATTCCATTCCATTAAATTCCTTCCATTCTATTCCATTCCTTTCCTTCCATTCCATTCTATTCCATTCCTTCCATTCCATTCCATTCCATTCCATGCTATTCCTCTCCTTTCCATTCCACACTCTTTTATTCTATTCTTTTCTTTCAACAATTTCTCAATGTGTAACCGTTGTAGGATTGCAGTTGCACAATGTCAGCTCAAATTTCATTTCACCATTCCATTCCATTCCATTCCATTCATTACATTCCCTTCCATTCCATTTCATTACTTTCTGTTCAACTCCGTTCCATTGCACTCCATTCCATTTCATTCCATTCCATTCCATTCCAAACTATTCTATTCTACTCCTTTTTTCAACATGTTCTAAATCTATCACACACTGTCACCCTGGCTGGATTGCAGTGGCACAATGTCGGCTCGCATTTTGTTACACCGTTTCATTCCATTCCTTTCTTTTCCACTCCATGCCATTTCATTTGATTCCGTTCCATTCCGTTCCATTGCACTCCATTCCATTCCATTCCATTCCATTCCATTCCATTCCATTCCATTCCATTCCATTCCTTTCCATTCCATTACATTGCACACTATTCTATTTTACTCCTTTGTTTCAACAATTCTCAATATGTCACCCTGGCTGGATTTCAGTGGTACAGTGTGAGGTCACATTTTCTAAAACCATTCCGTTCCGTTCCGTTCCGTTACGTTCCATTCCGTTCCGTTGCATTCCATTCCATTCCACTCATTTCCATTCTGTTCCATTACACTCCATTCCATTCCATTCCATTCCATTCCATTCCATTCCATTCTATTAAATTCCATTCCATTCCATTCTCTTCCATTGCACTCCATTCCATTCTATTCCATATTATTCGATTCAATTACTTTCTTTCAACAATTTCTTTATCTGTCAACCTGGCTGGATTGCAGTGGCACAATATCAGCTCACATTTTATTTAACCATTCCATTCCATTCCATTCCATTCCATTCCATTCCATTCCATTCCGTTCCGTTCCGTTCCATTCCATTCCATTCCATTCCACAGTATGCTATTCTATTCCTTTCTTTCAACAAACTCTCAATCTGTCACCCTGGTTGGATTGCAGTGGAAGTACATCAGCTCACATTTTATTTCACTGTTCCATTCCATTCATTTCCATTCGATTCCATTCCATTCCACTCCACTCCACTCCACTCCACTCCACGCCATTCCATTCCTTTCCATTCCAATCCATTCCTTTCCATTCCATTCCATTTCATTCTATTCCATTCAATTCCGTTCAATTCTTTTCAATTCGATTTCATTCCATTCTCTTCTATTATGTTCAATTGCACTCCATTCCATTCCATTCTTATCTCATCAACTTCTCAAACTGTCACCCTGATTATATTGCAGTTCCACAATGTCAGCTTACATTTTACTTCACCGTTAAATTCCTTTCCATTCCATTCCCTTCCTTTCCATGTCATTCCATTCCATTCCCTTCCTTTCCATTGCATTCCATTCCATTCCATTCCATTCCATTCCATTCCATTCCACTCCATTCCACGTGATGGTCTCCATTCCATTCCATTCCATTCCATTCCATTCCATTCCATTCCTTTCCTTTCCACACTAATCTATTCTATTCCTTTCATTCAACAATTTCTCAATCTGTCACCCTGGCTAGATTTCAGTGTTGCAGTATCATCTCTCATTTTATTTCATCATTCCTTTCTATTCCTTTCCATTCCAATCCATTCCCTTCCATTCCGTTCCGTTCCATTCCATTCCATTTCAGTCCATTCTGTTCCATTCCTTTCCATTGAAACCCATTCCATTCTATTCCATTCCATTCCATTCCATTCCTTCCATTCCATTCCATTCCATTCCTTCCATTCTATTCCATTCCTTTCCTTCCATTCCATTCTATTCCATTCCTTCCATTCCATTCCATTCCATTCCATGCCATTCCACTCCTTTCCATTCCACACACTTTTATTCTATTCTTTTCTTTCAACAAGTTCTCAATGTGTAACCGTTGTAGGATTGCAGTTGCACAATGTCAGCTCAAATTTCATTTCACCATTCCATTCCATTCCATTCCATTCCATTCATTACATTCCCTTCCATTCCATTTCATTACTTTCTGTTCAACTCCGTTCCATTGCACTCCATTCCATTTCATTCCATTCCATTCCATTCCAAACTACTCTATTCTACTCCTTTCTTTCAACATGTTCTCAATCTATCACACACTGTCACCCTGGCTGGATTGCAGTGGCACAATGTTGGCTCACATTTTGTTACACCATTTCATTCCATTCCTTTCTTTTCCACTCCATGCCATTTCATTTGATTCCGTTCAATTCCGTTCCATTGCACTCCATTCCATTCCATTCCATTCCATTCCATTGCATTCCATTCCTTTCCATTCCATTACATTGCACACTATTCTATTCTACTCCTTTGTTTCAACAATTCTCAATATGTCACCCTGGCTGGATTTCAGTGGTACAGTGTGAGGTCACATTTTCTAAAACCATTCCATTCCGTTCCGTTCCGTTCCGTTCCGTTCCGTTCCATTCCGTTCCGTTCCATTCAATTCCATTCCATTCATTTCCATTCTGTTCCATTACACTCCATTCCATTCCATTCCATTCCATTCCATTCCATTCCATTCCATTCCATTCCATTGCATTCCACACTATCCTATTATCTTCATTTCTTTCCACAAGTTCTCAATGTGTCACCCTGGCTGAATTGCAGTGGCACAATGTCAGCTCACATTTTATTTCACCGTTCCGTTCCATTCCGTTCCATTCCATTCCATTCCATTCCATTCCATTCCACTCCATTCCATTCCAATCCACACTATTCGTTTCTAGTTCTTTTTTCAAAAAATTCTCAATATGTCACCCTGGCTGGATTGCAGTGGCACAATATCAGCTCACATTTTATTTCACCATTCCATTCCATTCCATTCCATTCCATTCCATTCCATTCCATTCCATTCCATTCCATTCCATTCCATTCCATTGCTTTCCATTCTTTTCCATTCCATTACATTCCACACTATTCTATTCTACTCCTTTGTTTCAACAATTCTTAATATGTCACCCTGGCTGGATTGCAGTGGCACAATGTCAGGTCACATTTATTTTATCCATTCTATTCCGTTCCGTTCCAATCCATTCCATTCCATTCCATTCCATTCCATTCCATTCCATTCCATTCCATTCATTTCCATTCGGTTCCATTACACCCCATTCCATTCCATTCAATTGCATTCCACACTATTCTCTTCTCTTCCTTTCTTTCAACAAGTTCTCAATCGGTCACCCTTGGTGGATTGCAGTGACACAATGTCAGCTCACATTTTATTTCCCTGTTACATTCCATTCCATTCCATTCCATTCAATTCCATTCCATTCCATTCCATTCCATTCCATTCTATTAAATTCCATTGCATTCCATTCTCTTCCATTGCACTCCATTCCATTCCATTCCATATTATTCGATTCAATTACTTTCTTTCAACAATTTCTTTATCTGTCAACCTGGCTGGATTGCAGTGGCACAATATCAGCTCACATTTTATTTAACCATTCCAATCCATTTCATTCCATTCCATTCCATTCCATTCCATTCCATTCCATTCCATTCCACAGTATGCTATTCTATTCCTTTCTTTCAACAAGCTCTCAATCTGTCACCCTGATTGGATTGCAGTGGAAGTACATCAGTTCACATTTTATTTCACTGTTCCATTCCATTCATTTCCATTCGATTCGATTCCATTCCACTCCACTCCACTCCACTCCACGCCATTCCATTCCTTTCCATTCCAGTCCATTCCTTTCCATTCCATTCCATTTCATTCTATTCCATTTAATTCCGTTCAATTCTTTTCAATTCGATTTCATTCCATTCTCTTCTATTATGTTCAATTGCACTCCATTCCATTCCATTCTTATTTCATAAACTTCTCAAACTGTCACCCTGATTATATTGCTGTTCCACAATGTCAGCTTACTTTTTACTTCACCGTTAAATTCCTTTCCATTCCATTCCCTTCCTTTCCATGTCATTCCATTTCATTCCCTTGCTTTCCATTTCATTCCATTCCATTCAATTCAATTTCACTCCATTCCACGTGATGGTCTCCATTCTATTCCATTCCATTCCATTCCATTGCATTCCATTCAATTCCAATCCATTCCATTCCATTCCATTCCATTCCTTTCCTTTCCACACTAATCTATTCTATTCCTTTCATTCAAAAATTTCTCAATCTGTCACCCTGGCTAGATTTCAGTGTTGCAGTATCACCCCTCATTTTATTTCATCATTCCTTTCTATTCCATTCCATTCCAATCCATTCCCTTCCATTCCGTTCCGTTCCGTTCCATTCCATTTCAGTCCATTCTGTTCCATTCCTTTCCATTGCAACCCATTCCTTTCTATTCCGTTCCATTCCATTCCACTCCTTCCATTCCATTCCATTCCATTCCTTCCATTCTATTCCATTCCATTCCTTCCATTCCATTCTATTCCATTCCTTCCATTCCATTCCATTCCATTCCATTCCACTCCTTTCCATTCCACACTCTTTTATTCTATTCCTTTCTTTCAACCCGTTCTCAATATGTAACCCTTGTAGGATTGCAGTTACACAATGTCAGCTCAAATTTCATTTCACCATTCCATTCCATTCCATTCCATTCATTACATTCCCTTCCATTCCATTTCATTACTTTCTGTTCAACTCCGTTCCATTGCACTCCATTCCATTTCATTCCATTCCATTCCATTCCAAACTACTCTATTCTACTCCTTTCTTTCAACATGTTCTCAATCTATCACACACTGTCACCCTGGCTGGATTGCAGTGGCACAATGTCGGCTCACATTTTGTTACACCATTTCATTCCATTCCTTTCTTTTCCACTCCATGCCATTTCATTTGATTCCGTTCCATTCCGTTCCATTGCACTCCATTCCATTCCATTCCATTCCATTCCATTCCATTCCATTCCATTCCATTCCTTTCCATTCCATTACATTGCACACTATTCTATTCTACTCCTTTGTTTCAACAATTCTCAATATGTCACCCTGGCTGGATTTCAGTGGTACAGTGTGAGGTCACATTTTCTAAAACCATTCCGTTCCGTTCTGTTCCGTTCCATTCCGTTCCGTTCCATTCCATTCCATTCCATTCCATTCATTTCCATTCTGTTCCATTACACTCCATTCCATTCCATTCCATTCCATTCCATTCCATTCCATTCCATTCCATTCCATTGCATTCCACACTATCCTATTATCTTCATTTCTTTCCACAAGTTCTCAATGTGTCACCCTGGCTGAATTGCAGTGGCACAATGTCAGCTCACATTTTATTTCACCGTTCCGTTCCATTCCATTCCATTCCATTCCATTCCATTCCACTCCATTCCATTCCAATGCACACTATTCGTTTCTAGTCCTTTTTTCAAAAAATTCTCAATATGTCACCCTGGCTGGATTGCAGTGGCACAAGATCAGCTCACATTTTATTTCACCATTCCATTCCATTCCATTCCATTCCATTACATTCCATTCTATTCCATTCAATTCCATTCCATTCCATTCCATTGCTTTCCATTCTTTCCATTCCATTACATTCCACACTATTCTATTCTACTCCTTTGTTTCAACAATTCTTAATATGTCACCCTGGCTGGATTGCAGTGGCACAATGTCAGGTCACATTTATTTTATCCATTCTATTCCGTTCCGTTCCGTTCCATTCCATTCCATTCCATTCCATTCCATTCCATTCCATTCATTTCCATTCGGTTCCATTACACCCCATTCCATTCCATTCAATTGCATTCCACACTATTCTCTTCTCTTCCTTTCTTTCAACAAGTTCTCAATCGGTCACCCTTGGTGGATTGCAGTGACACAATGTCAGCTCACATTTATTTCCCTGTTACATTCCATTCCATTCCATTCCATTCCATTCCATTCCATTCCATTCCATTCTATTAAATTCCACTGCATTCCATTCTCTTCCATTGCACTCCATTCCATTCCATTCCATATTATTCGTTTCAATTACTTTCTTTCAACAATTTCTTTATCTGTCAACCTGGCTGGATTGCAGTGGCACAATATCAGCTCACATTTTATTTAACCATTCCATTCCATTTCATTCCATTCCATTCCATTCCATTCCATTCCATTCCATTCCATTCCATTCCATTCCATTCCACAGTATGCTATTCTATTCCTTTCTTTCAACAAGCTCTCAATCTGTCACCCTGGTTGGATTGCAGTGGAAGTACATCAGTTCACATCTTATTTCACTGTTCCATTCCATTCATTTCCATTCGATTCGATTCCATTCCACTCCACTCCACTCCACTCCACGCCATTCCATTCCTTTCCATTCCAATCCATTCCTTTCCATTCCATTCCATTTCATTCTATTCCATTTAATTCCGTTCAATTCTTTTCAATTCGATTTCATTCCATTCTCTTCTATTATGTTCAATTGCACTCCATTCCATTCCATTCTTATTTCATAAACTTCTCAAACTGTCACCCTGATTATATTGCAGTTCCACAATGTCAGCTTACTTTTTACTTCACCATTAAATTCCTTTCCATTCCATTCCCTTCCTTTCCATGTCATTCCATTCCATTCCCTTTCTTTCCATTTCATTCCATTCCATTCAATTCAATTTCACTCCATTCCACGTGATGGTCTCCATTCTATTCCATTCCATTCCATTGCATTCCATTCCATTCCATTCCATTCCATTCCATTCCATTCCATTCCATTCCATTCCTTTCTTTCCACACTAATCTATTCTATTCCTTTCATTCAACAATTTCTCAATCTGTCACCCTGGCTAGATTTCAGTGTTGCAGTATCACCCCTCATTTTATTTCATCATTCCTTTCTATTCCATTCCATTCCAATCCATTCCCTTCCATTCCGTTCCGTTCCGTTCCATTCCATTTCAGTCCATTCTGTTCCATTCCTTTCCATTGCAACCCATTCCATTCTATTCCGTTCCATTCCATTCCACTCCTTCCATTCCATTCCATTCCATTCCTTCCATTCTATTCCATTCCATTCCTTCCATTCCATTCTATTCCATTCCTTCCATTCCATTCCATTCCATTCCATTCCACTCCTTTCCATTCCACACTCTTTTATTCTATTCCTTTCTTTCAACCCGTTCTCAATATGTAACCCTTGTAGGATTGCAGTTGCACAATGTCAGCTCAAATTTCATTTCACCATTCCATTCCATTCCATTCCATTCATTACATTCCCTTCCATTCCATTTCATTACTTTCTGTTCAACTCCGTTCCATTGCACTCCATTCCATTTCATTCCATTCCATTCCAAACTACTCTATTCTACTCCTTTCTTTCAACATGTTCTCAATCTATCATCCTCTGTCACCCTGGCTGGATTTCAGTGGCACAATGTCGGCTCGCATTTTGTTACACCGTTTCATTCTATTCCTTTCTTTTCCACTCCATGACATTTCATTCGATTCCATTCCATTCCGTTCCATTGCACTCCATTCCATTCCATTCCATTCCATTCCATTCCATTCCATTCCATTCCATTCCATTCCTTTCCATTACATTGCACACTATTCTATTCTACTCCTTTGTTTCAACAATTCTGAATACGTCACCCTGGCTGGATTTCAGTGGCATAGTGTCAGGTCACATTTTCTTTCACCATTCCATTCCGTTCCGTTCTGTTCCGTTCCGTTCCATTCCATTCCATTCCATTCATTTCCATTCTGTTCCATTACACTCCATTCCATTCCATTCCATTCCATTCCATTCCATTCCATTCCATTCCACACTATCCTATTATCTTCTTTTCTTTCCACAAGTTCTCAATCTGTCACCCTGGCTGAATTGCAGTGGCACAATATCAGCTCACATTTTATTTCACCGTTCCATTCCATTCCATTCCATTCCATTCCATTCCATTCAATTCCATTCCATTCCACTCCATTCGATTCCAATCCACACTCTTCGTTTCTAGTCCCTTTTACAACAAATTCTCAATTTGTCACCCTGGCTGGATTGCAGTGGCACAATATCAGCTCACATTTTATTTTACCATTCCATTCCATTCCATTCCATTCCATTCCATTCCATTCCATTCCATTCCATTGCTTTCCATTCTTTTCCATTCCATTACATTCCACACTATTCTATTCTAATCCTTTGTTTCAACAATTCTTAATATGTCACCCTGGCTGGATTGCAATGGCACAATGTCTGCTCACATTTACTTTAACCATTCCATTCCGTTCCATTGCATTCCATTCCATTCCGTTCCATTCCATTCATTTCCGTTCGCTTCCATTACACTCCATTCTATTCCATTCAATTGCATTGCCCACTATTCCCTTCTCTTCCTTTCTTTCAACAAGTTCTCAATCGGTCACCCTGGGTGGATTGCAGTGACACAATGTCAGCTCACATTTTATTTCACTGTTCATTCCATTCCATTCCATTCCATTCTATTCGATTGCATTCCATTCCATTCTATTCCATTGCAATCCATTCCATTCCATTCCATTCCATTCCAGACTATTCGATTCTATTACTTTCTTTCAACAAGTTCTTTATCTGTCACCCAGGCTGTATTGCAGTGGCACGATATCAGCTCACGTTTTATTTAACCATTCCATTCCATTTCATTCCATTCCATTCCATTCCCTTCCATTCCATTCCATTCAATTCCATTCCATTCCATTCAATTCTCTTCCATTTCAATCCATTACATTCCATTCCATTCCAGATTATTCGATTCTATTACTTTCTTTCAACTAGTTCTTTATCTGTCACCTTGGCTGTATTGCAGTGGCACAATATCAGCTCACATTTTATTTAAACATTCCATTCCATTTCATTAAATTCCATTCCGTTCCGTTCCATTCCATTCCATTCCATTCCATTCCATTGCATTGCATTCCATTCCATTCCATTCCATTTCATTTCATTCCATTCCATTCCATTCCATTCCATTCCATTCCATTCCATTCCACTCCATTCCAATCCATTCCATCCCACAGTATGCTACTCTATTCCTTTCTTTCAACAAGCTCTCTATCTGTCACCCTGGCTGGATTGCAGTGGAAGTACATCAGCTCACATTTTATTTCACTGTTCCATTCCATTCTTTTCCATTCCATTCCATTCCATTCCACTCCACTCCACTCCAATCCACTCCATTCCATTCCATTCCATTCCATTCCGTTTCATTCTATTCCATTCAATTCTGTTCAATTCTTTTCTATTCGATTTCATTCCATTCTCTTCTATTATGTTCAATTGCACTCCATTCCACTCCATTCTTATTTCATCAACTTCTCAAACTGTCACCCTGATTATATTGCCGTTCCACAATATCAGCTTACTTTTTACTTCACCGTTAAATTCCTTTCCATTCCATTCCCTTCCTTTCCATGTCTTTCCATTCCATTCCCTTCCTTTCCATTGCATTCCATTCCATTGCATTCCATTCCATTCCATTCCATTCCATTCCATTCCATTCCATTCCATTCCATTCCATTCCATTGCATTCCATTCCATTCCATTCCATTCCATTCCATTCCATTCCATTTCACTCCATTCCACGTGGTGGTCTCCATTCCATTCCATTCCATTCCATTTCATTCCATTCCATTCCTTTCCTTTAAACACTAATCTATTCTATTCCTTTCATTCAACAATTTCTCAATCTGTCACCCTGGCTAGATTTCAGTGTTGCAGTATCATCCCTCATTTTATTTCATCATTCCTTTCTATTCCATTCCATTCCAATCCATTCCCTTCCATTCCGTTCCGTTCCTTTCCATTCCATTTCATTCCATTCTTTTCCATTCCTTTCCATTGCAACCCATTCCATTCTATTCCGTTCCATTCCATTCCACTCCTTCCATTCCATTCCATTCCATTCCTTCCATTCTATTCCATTCCATTCCTTCCATTCCATTCTATTCCATTCCTTCCATTCCATTCCATTCCATTCCATTCCACTCCTTTCCATTCCACACTCTTTTATTCTATTCCTTTCTTTCAACCCGTTCTCAATATGTAACCCTTGTAGGATTGCAGTTGCACAATGTCAGCTCAAATTTCATTTCACCATTCCATTCCATTCCATTCCATTCATTACATTCCCTTCCATTCCATTTCATTACTTTCTGTTCAACTCCGTTCCATTGCACTCCATTCCATTTCATTCCATTCCATTCCAAACTACTCTATTCTACTCCTTTCTTTCAACATGTTCTCAATCTATCATCCTCTGTCACCCTGGCTGGATTTCAGTGGCACAATGTCGGCTCGCATTTTGTTACACCGTTTCATTCTATTCCTTTCTTTTCCACTCCATGACATTTCATTCGATTCCATTCCATTCCGTTCCATTGCACTCCATTCCATTCCATTCCATTCCATTCCATTCCATTCCATTCCATTCCATTCCATTCCTTTCCATTACATTGCACACTATTCTATTCTACTCCTTTGTTTCAACAATTCTGAATACGTCACCCTGGCTGGATTTCAGTGGCATAGTGTCAGGTCACATTTTCTTTCACCATTCCATTCCGTTCCGTTCTGTTCCGTTCCGTTCCATTCCATTCCATTCCATTCATTTCCATTCTGTTCCATTACACTCCATTCCATTCCATTCCATTCCATTCCATTCCATTCCATTCCATTCCACACTATCCTATTATCTTCTTTTCTTTCCACAAGTTCTCAATCTGTCACCCTGGCTGAATTGCAGTGGCACAATATCAGCTCACATTTTATTTAACCGTTCCATTCCATTCCATTCCATTCCATTCCATTCCATTCAATTCCATTCCATTCCACTCCATTCGATTCCAATCCACACTCTTCGTTTCTAGTCCCTTTTACAACAAATTCTCAATTTGTCACCCTGGCTGGATTGCAGTGGCACAATATCAGCTCACATTTTATTTTACCATTCCATTCCATTCCATTCCATTCCATTCCATTCCATTCCATTCCATTCCATTGCTTTCCATTCTTTTCCATTCCATTACATTCCACACTATTCTATTCTAATCCTTTGTTTCAACAATTCTTAATATGTCACCCTGGCTGGATTGCAATGGCACAATGTCTGCTCACATTTACTTTAACCATTCCATTCCGTTCCATTGCATTCCATTCCATTCCGTTCCATTCCATTCATTTCCGTTCGCTTCCATTACACTCCATTCTATTCCATTCAATTGCATTGCCCACTATTCCCTTCTCTTCCTTTCTTTCAACAAGTTCTCAATCGGTCACCCTGGGTGGATTGCAGTGACACAATGTCAGCTCACATTTTATTTCACTGTTCATTCCATTCCATTCCATTCCATTCAATTCCATTGCATTCCATTCCATTCTCTTCCATTGCAATCCATTCCATTCCATTCCATTCCATTCCAGACTATTCGATTCTATTACTTTCTTTCAACAAGTTCTTTATCTGTCACCCAGGCTGTATTGCAGTGGCACGATATCAGCTCACGTTTTATTTAACCATTCCATTCCATTTCATTCCATTCCATTCCATTCCCTTCCATTCCATTCCATTCAATTCCATTCCATTCCATTCAATTCTCTTCCATTTCAATCCATTACATTCCATTCCATTCCAGATTATTCGATTCTATTACTTTCTTTCAACTAGTTCTTTATCTGTCACCTTGGCTGTATTGCAGTGGCACAATATCAGCTCACATTTTATTTAAACATTCCATTCCATTTCATTAAATTCCATTCCGTTCCGTTCCATTCCATTCCATTCCATTCCATTCCATTCCATTGCATTTCATTCCATTCCATTCCATTCCATTGCATTGCATTCCATTCCATTCCATTCCATTCCATTCCATTCCATTCCATTCCATTCCACTCCATTCCAATCCATTCCATTCCACAGTATGCTACTCTATTCCTTTCTTTCAACAAGCTCTCTATCTGTCACCCTGGCTGGATTGCAGTGGAAGTACATCAGCTCACATTTTATTTCACTTTTCCATTCCATTCTTTTCCATTCCATTCCATTCCATTCCACTCCACTCCACTCCACTCCACGCCATTCCATTCCATTCCATTCCATTCCATTCCGTTTCATTCTATTCCATTCAATTCTGTTCAATTCTTTTCTATTCGATTTCATTCCATTCTCTTCTATTATGTTCAATTGCACTCCATTCCACTCCATTCTTATTTCATCAACTTCTCAAACTGTCACCCTGATTATATTGCCGTTCCACAATATCAGCTTACTTTTTACTTCACCGTTAAATTCCTTTCCATTCCATTCCCTTCCTTTCCATGTCTTTCCATTCCATTCCCTTCCTTTCCATTGCATTCCATTCCATTCAATTCCATTCCATTCCATTCCATTAAATTCCATTTCACTCTATTCCACGTGATGGTCTCCATTCCATTCCATTCCATTCCATTCCATTCCATTCCATTCCATTCCATTCTATTCCTTTCCTTTCCACACTAATCTATTCTATTCCTTTCATTCAACAATTTCTCAATCTGTCACCCTGGCTAGATTTCAGTGTTGCAGTATCACCCCTCATTTTATTTCATCATTCCTTTCTATTCCATTCCATTCCAATCCATTCCCTTCCATTCCGTTCCGTTCCATTCCATTCCATTTCAGTCCATTCTGTTCCATTCCTTTCCATTGCAACCCATTGCATTCTTTTCCATTCCATTCCATTCCATTCCATTCCATTCCATTTCATTCCATTCCATTCCATTCCTTCCATTCCATCCCATTCCTTCCATTCCATTCCATTCCATTCCTTCCATTCTATTCCATTCCATTCCTTCCATTCCATTCTATTCCATTCCTTCCTTTCCATTCCATTCCAATCTTTTCCATTCCACACTCTTTTATTCTATTCCTTTCTTTCAACAAATTCTCAATATGTAACCCTTGTAGGATTGCAGTTGCACAATGTCAGCTCACATTTAATTTCACCATTCAATTCCGTTCCATTCCATTCATTACATTCCCTTCCATTCCATTTCATTACATTCTGTTCAACTCCATTCCATTGCACTCCATTCCATTCCATTCCATTCCATTCCATTCCATTCCATTCCATTCCATTCCAAACTACTCCATTCTACTCCTTTCTTTCAACATGTTCTCAATCTATCACCCTCTGTCACCCTGGCTGGATTGCAGTGGCACAATGTCGGCTCGCATTTTATTACACCGTTTCATTCCATTCCTTTCTTTTCCACTCCATGACTCTTCATTCGATTCCATTCCATTCCGTTCCATTGCAGACCATTCCATTCCATTCCATTCCATTCCATTCCATTCCATTCCATTCCATTCCATTCCATTGCATTCCAATCCATTCCTTTCCATTCCATTACATTACATTGCACACTATTCTATTCTACTCCTTTGTTTCAACAATTCTCAATATGTCACCCTGGCTGGATTGCAGTGGCACAATGTCAGGTCACATTTATTTTATCCATTCTATTCCGTTCCGTTCCTTTCCATTCCATTCCATTCCATTCCATTCCATTCCATTCCATTCATTTCCATTCGGTTCCATTACACCCCATTCCATTCCATTCAATTGCATTCCACACTATTCTCTTCTCTTCCTTTCTTTCAACAAGTTCTCAATCGGTCACCCTTGGTGGATTGCAGTGACACAATGTCAGCTCACATTTTATTTCCCTGTTACATTCCATTCCATTGCATTCCATTCCATTCCATTCCATTCCATTCCATTCCATTCTATTAAATTCCACTGCATTCCATTCTCTTCCATTGCACTCCATTCCATTCCATTCCATATTATTCGTTTCAATTACTTTCTTTCAACAATTTCTTTATCTGTCAACCTGGCTGGATTGCAGTGGCACAATATCAGCTCACATTTTATTTAACCATTCCATTCCATTTCATTCCATTCCATTCCATTCCATTCCATTCCATTCCATTCCATTCCATTCCATTCCATTCCATTCCATTCCATTCCACAGTATGCTATTCTATTCCTTTCTTTCAACAAGCTCTCAATCTGTCACCCTGGTTGGATTGCAGTGGAAGTACATCAGTTCACATCTTATTTCACTGTTCCATTCCATTCATTTCCATTCGATTCGATTCCATTCCACTCCACTCCACTCCACTCCACGCCATTCCATTCCTTTCCATTCCAATCCATTCCTTTCCATTCCATTCCATTTCATTCTATTCCATTTAATTCCGTTCAATTCTTTTCAATTCGATTTCATTCCATTCTCTTCTATTATGTTCAATTGCACTCCATTCCATTCCATTCTTATTTCATAAACTTCTCAAACTGTCACCCTGATTATATTGCAGTTCCACAATGTCAGCTTACTTTTTACTTCACCATTAAATTCCTTTCCATTCCATTCCCTTCCTTTCCATGTCATTCCATTCCATTCCCTTTCTTTCCATTTCATTCCATTCCATTCAATTCAATTTCACTCCATTCCACGTGATGGTCTCCATTCTATTCCATTCCATTCCATTGCACTCCATTCCATTCCATTCCATTCCATTCCATTCCATTCCATTCCTTTCCTTTCCACACTAATCTATTCTATTCCTTTCATTCAACAATTTCTCAATCTGTCACCCTGGCTAGATTTCAGTGTTGCAGTATCACCCCTCATTTTATTTCATCATTCCTTTCTATTCCATTCCATTCCAATCCATTCCCTTCCATTCCGTTCCGTTCCGTTCCATTCCATTTCAGTCCATTCTGTTCCATTCCTTTCCATTGCAACCCATTCCATTCTATTCCGTTCCATTCCATTCCACTCCTTCCATTCCATTCCATTCCATTCCTTCCATTCTATTCCATTCCATTCCTTCCATTCCATTCTATTCCATTCCTTCCATTCCATTCCATTCCATTCCATTCCACTCCTTTCCATTCCACACTCTTTTATTCTATTCCTTTCTTTCAACCCGTTCTCAATATGTAACCCTTGTAGGATTGCAGTTGCACAATGTCAGCTCAAATTTAATTTATCCATTCCATTCCATTCCATTCCATTCATTACATTCCCTTCCATTCCATTTCATTACTTTCTGTTCAACTCCGTTCCATTGCACTCCATTCCATTTCATTCCATTCCATTCCAAACTACTCTATTCTACTCCTTTCTTTCAACATGTTCTCAATCTATCATCCTCTGTCACCCTGGCTGGATTTCAGTGGCACAATGTCGGCTCGCATTTTGTTACACCGTTTCATTCTATTCCTTTCTTTTCCACTCCATGACATTTCATTCGATTCCATTCCATTCCGTTCCATTGCACTCCATTCCATTCCATTCCATTCCATTCCATTCCATTCCATTCCATTCCTTTCCATTACATTGCACACTATTCTATTCTACTCCTTTGTTTCAACAATTCTGAATACGTCACCCTGGCTGGATTTCAGTGGCATAGTGTCAGGTCACATTTTCTTTCACCATTCCATTCCGTTCCGTTCTGTTCCGTTCCGTTCCATTCCATTCCATTCCATTCATTTCCATTCTGTTCCATTACACTCCATTCCATTCCATTCCATTCCATTCCATTCCATTCCATTCCATTCCATTCCACACTATCCTATTATCTTCTTTTCTTTCCACAAGTTCTCAATCTGTCACCCTGGCTGAATTGCAGTGGCACAATATCAGCTCACATTTTATTTCACCGTTCCATTCCATTCCATTCCATTCCATTCCATTCCATTCCATTCAATTCCATTCCATTCCACTCCATTCGATTCCAATCCACACTATTCGTTTCTAGTCCCTTTTACAACAAATTCTCAATTTGTCACCCTGGCTGGATTGCAGTGGCACAATATCAGCTCACATTTTATTTTACCATTCCATTCCATTCCATTCCATTCCATTCCATTCCATTCCATTCCATTCCATTGCTTTCCATTCTTTTCCATTCCATTACATTCCACACTATTCTATTCTAATCCTTTGTTTCAACAATTCTTAATATGTCACCCTGGCTGGATTGCAATGGCACAATGTCTGCTCACATTTACTTTAACCATTCCATTCCGTTCCATTGCATTCCATTCCATTCCGTTCCATTCCATTCATTTCCGTTCGCTTCCATTACACTCCATTCTATTCCATTCAATTGCATTGCCCACTATTCCCTTCTCTTCCTTTCTTTCAACAAGTTCTCAATCGGTCACCCTGGGTGGATTGCAGTGACACAATGTCAGCTCACATTTTATTTCACTGTTCATTCCATTCCATTCCATTCCATTCTATTCGATTGCATTCCATTCCATTCTCTTCCATTGCAATCCATTCCATTCCATTCCATTCCATTCCAGACTATTCGATTCTATTACTTTCTTTCAACAAGTTCTTTATCTGTCACCCAGGCTGTATTGCAGTGGCACGATATCAGCTCACGTTTTATTTAACCATTCCATTCCATTTCATTCCATTCCATTCCATTCCATTCCATTCCATTCCATTCAATTCCATTCCATTCCATTCAATTCTCTTCCATTTCAATCCATTACATTCCATTCCATTCCAGATTATTCGATTCTATTACTTTCTTTCAACTAGTTCTTTATCTGTCACCTTGGCTGTATTGCAGTGGCACAATATCAGCTCACATTTTATTTAAACATTCCATTCCATTTCATTAAATTCCATTCCGTTCCGTTCCATTCCATTCCATTCCATTCCATTCCATTGCATTGCATTCCATTCCATTCCATTCCATTGCATTCCATTCCATTCCATTCCATTCCATTCCATTCCATTCCATTCCATTCCACTCCATTCCAATCCATTCCATTCCACAGTATGCTACTCTATTCCTTTCTTTCAACAAGCTCTCTATCTGTCACCCTGGCTGGATTGCAGTGGAAGTACATCAGCTCACATTTTATTTCACTGTTCCATTCCATTCTTTTCCATTCCATTCCATTCCATTCCACTCCACTCCACTCCACTCCAAGCCATTCCATTCCATTCCATTCCATTCCGTTTCATTCTATTCCATTCAATTCTGTTCAATTCTTTTCTATTCGATTTCATTCCATTCTCTTCTATTATGTTCAATTGCACTCCATTCCACTCCATTCTTATTTCATCAACTTCTCAAACTGTCACCCTGATTATATTGCCGTTCCACAATATCAGCTTACTTTTTACTTCACCGTTAAATTCCTTTCCATTCCATTCCCTTCCTTTCCATGTCTTTCCATTCCATTCCCTTCCTTTCCATTGCATTCCATTCCATTGCATTCCATTCCATTCCATTCCATTCCATTCCATTCCATTCCATTCCATTCCATTGCATTCCATTCCATTCCATTCCATTCCATTCCATTCCATTCCATTCCATTTCACTCCATTCCACGTGATGGTCTCCATTCCATTCCATTCCATTCCATTTCATTCCATTCCATTCCTTTCCTTTAAACACTAATCTATTCTATTCCTTTCATTCAACAATTTCTCAATCTGTCACCCTGGCTAGATTTCAGTGTTGCAGTATCACCCCTCATTTTATTTCATCATTCCTTTCTATTCCATTCCATTCCAATCCATTCCCTTCCATTCCGTTCCGTTCCGTTCCATTCCATTTCAGTCCATTCTGTTCCATTCCTTTCCATTGCAACCCATTCCATTCTATTCCTTCCATTCCATTCCACTCCTTCCATTCCATTCCATTCCATTCCTTCCATTCTATTCCATTCCATTCCTTCCATTCCATTCTATTCCATTCCTTCCATTCCATTCCATTCCATTCCATTCCACTCCTTTCCATTCCACACTCTTTTATTCTATTCCTTTCTTTCAACCCGTTCTCAATATGTAACCCTTGTAGGATTGCAGTTGCACAATGTCAGCTCAAATTTCATTTCACCATTCCATTCCATTCCATTCCATTCATTACATTCCCTTCCATTCCATTTCATTACTTTCTGTTCAACTCCGTTCCATTGCACTCCATTCCATTTCATTCCATTCCATTCCAAACTACTCTATTCTACTCCTTTCTTTCAACATGTTCTCAATCTATCATCCTCTGTCACCCTGGCTGGATTTCAGTGGCACAATGTCGGCTCGCATTTTGTTACACCGTTTCATTCTATTCCTTTCTTTTCCACTCCATGACATTTCATTCGATTCCATTCCATTCCGTTCCATTGCACTCCATTCCATTCCATTCCATTCCATTCCATTCCATTCCATTCCATTCCTTTCCATTACATTGCACACTATTCTATTCTACTCCTTTGTTTCAACAATTCTGAATACGTCACCCTGGCTGGATTTCAGTGGCATAGTGTCAGGTCACATTTTCTTTCACCATTCCATTCCGTTCCGTTCTGTTCCGTTCCGTTCCATTCCATTCCATTCCATTCATTTCCATTCTGTTCCATTACACTCCATTCCATTCCATTCCATTCCATTCCATTCCATTCCATTCCATTCCACACTATCCTATTATCTTCTTTTCTTTCCACAAGTTCTCAATCTGTCACCCTGGCTGAATTGCAGTGGCACAATATCAGCTCACATTTTATTTCACCGTTCCATTCCATTCCATTCCATTCCATTCCATTCCATTCAATTCCATTCCATTCCACTCCATTCGATTCCAATCCACACTCTTCGTTTCTAGTCCCTTTTACAACAAATTCTCAATTTGTCACCCTGGCTGGATTGCAGTGGCACAATATCAGCTCACATTTTATTTTACCATTCCATTCCATTCCATTCCATTCCATTCCATTCCATTCCATTCCATTCCATTGCTTTCCATTCTTTTCCATTCCATTACATTCCACACTATTCTATTCTAATCCTTTGTTTCAACAATTCTTAATATGTCACCCTGGCTGGATTGCAATGGCACAATGTCTGCTCACATTTACTTTAACCATTCCATTCCGTTCCATTGCATTCCATTCCATTCCGTTCCATTCCATTCATTTCCGTTCGCTTCCATTACACTCCATTCTATTCCATTCAATTGCATTGCCCACTATTCCCTTCTCTTCCTTTCTTTCAACAAGTTCTCAATCGGTCACCCTGGGTGGATTGCAGTGACACAATGTCAGCTCACATTTTATTTCACTGTTCATTCCATTCCATTCCATTCCATTCTATTCGATTGCATTCCATTCCATTCTCTTCCATTGCAATCCATTCCATTCCATTCCATTCCATTCCAGACTATTCGATTCTATTACTTTCTTTCAACAAGTTCTTTATCTGTCACCCAGGCTGTATTGCAGTGGCACGATATCAGCTCACGTTTTATTTAACCATTCCATTCCATTTCATTCCATTCCATTCCATTCCCTTCCATTCCATTCCATTCAATTCCATTCCATTCCATTCAATTCTCTTCCATTTCAATCCATTACATTCCATTCCATTCCAGATTATTCGATTCTATTACTTTCTTTCAACTAGTTCTTTATCTGTCACCTTGGCTGTATTGCAGTGGCACAATATCAGCTCACATTTTATTTAAACATTCCATTCCATTTCATTAAATTCCATTCCGTTCCGTTCCATTCCATTCCATTCCATTCCATTCCATTGCATTGCATTCCATTCCATTCCATTCCATTGCATTGCATTCCATTCCATTCCATTCCATTCCATTCCATTCCATTCCATTCCACTCCATTCCAATCCATTCCATTCCACAGTATGCTACTCTATTCCTTTCTTTCAACAAGCTCTCTATCTGTCACCCTGGCTGGATTGCAGTGGAAGTACATCAGCTCACATTTTATTTCACTGTTCCATTCCATTCTTTTCCATTCCATTCCATTCCATTCCACTCCACTCCACTCCACTCCACGCCATTCCATTCCATTCCATTCCATTCCGTTTCATTCTATTCCATTCAATTCTGTTCAATTCTTTTCTATTCGATTTCATTCCATTCTCTTCTATTATGTTCAATTGCACTCCATTCCACTCCATTCTTATTTCATCAACTTCTCAAACTGTCACCCTGATTATATTGCCGTTCCACAATATCAGCTTACTTTTTACTTCACCGTTAAATTACTTTCCATTCCATTCCCTTCCTTTCCATGTCTTTCCATTCCATTCCCTTCCTTTCCATTGCATTCCATTCCATTGCATTCCATTCCATTCCATTCCATTCCATTCCATTCCATTCCATTCCATTCCATTGCATTCCATTCCATTCCATTCCATTCCATTCCATTCCATTCCATTTCACTCCATTCCACGTGATGGTCTCCATTCCATTCCATTCCATTCCATTTCATTCCATTCCATTCCTTTCCTTTAAACACTAATCTATTCTATTCCTTTCATTCAACAATTTCTCAATCTGTCACCCTGGCTAGATTTCAGTGTTGCAGTATCACCCCTCATTTTATTTCATCATTCCTTTCTATTCCATTCCATTCCAATCCATTCCCTTCCATTCCGTTCCGTTCCGTTCCATTCCATTTCAGTCCATTCTGTTCCATTCCTTTCCATTGCAACCCATTCCATTCTATTCCGTTCCATTCCATTCCACTCCTTCCATTCCATTCCATTCCATTCCTTCCATTCTATTCCATTCCATTCCTTCCATTCCATTCTATTCCATTCCTTCCATTCCATTCCATTCCATTCCATTCCACTCCTTTCCATTCCACACTCTTTTATTCTATTCCTTTCTTTCAACCCGTTCTCAATATGTAACCCTTGTAGGATTGCAGTTGCACAATGTCAGCTCAAATTTCATTTCACCATTCCATTCCATTCCATTCCATTCATTACATTCCCTTCCATTCCATTTCATTACTTTCTGTTCAACTCCGTTCCATTGCACTCCATTCCATTTCATTCCATTCCATTCCAAACTACTCTATTCTACTCCTTTCTTTCAACATGTTCTCAATCTATCATCCTCTGTCACCCTGGCTGGATTTCAGTGGCACAATGTCGGCTCGCATTTTGTTACACCGTTTCATTCTATTCCTTTCTTTTCCACTCCATGACATTTCATTCGATTCCATTCCATTCCGTTCCATTGCACTCCATTCCATTCCATTCCATTCCATTCCATTCCATTCCATTCCATTCCATTCCTTTCCATTACATTGCACACTATTCTATTCTACTCCTTTGTTTCAACAATTCTGAATACGTCACCCTGGCTGGATTTCAGTGGCATAGTGTCAGGTCACATTTTCTTTCACCATTCCATTCCGTTCCGTTCTGTTCCGTTCCGTTCCATTCCATTCCATTCCATTCATTTCCATTCTGTTCCATTACACTCCATTCCATTCCATTCCATTCCATTCCATTCCATTCCATTCCATTCCACACTATCCTATTATCTTCTTTTCTTTCCACAAGTTCTCAATCTGTCACCCTGGCTGAATTGCAGTGGCACAATATCAGCTCACATTTTATTTCACCGTTCCATTCCATTCCATTCCATTCCATTCCATTCCATTCAATTCCATTCCATTCCACTCCATTCGATTCCAATCCACACTCTTCGTTTCTAGTCCCTTTTACAACAAATTCTCAATTTGTCACCCTGGCTGGATTGCAGTGGCACAATATCAGCTCACATTTTATTTTACCATTCCATTCCATTCCATTCCATTCCATTCCATTCCATTCCATTCCATTCCATTGCTTTCCATTCTTTTCCATTCCATTACATTCCACACTATTCTATTCTAATCCTTTGTTTCAACAATTCTTAATATGTCACCCTGGCTGGATTGCAATGGCACAATGTCTGCTCACATTTACTTTAACCATTCCATTCCGTTCCATTGCATTCCATTCCATTCCGTTCCATTCCATTCATTTCCGTTCGCTTCCATTACACTCCATTCTATTCCATTCAATTGCATTGCCCACTATTCCCTTCTCTTCCTTTCTTTCAACAAGTTCTCAATCGGTCACCCTGGGTGGATTGCAGTGACACAATGTCAGCTCACATTTTATTTCACTGTTCATTCCATTCCATTCCATTCCATTCTATTCGATTGCATTCCATTCCATTCTCTTCCATTGCAATCCATTCCATTCCATTCCATTCCATTCCAGACTATTCGATTCTATTACTTTCTTTCAACAAGTTCTTTATCTGTCACCCAGGCTGTATTGCAGTGGCACGATATCAGCTCACGTTTTATTTAACCATTCCATTCCATTTCATTCCATTCCATTCCATTCCCTTCCATTCCATTCCATTCAATTCCATTCCATTCCATTCAATTCTCTTCCATTTCAATCCATTACATTCCATTCCATTCCAGATTATTCGATTCTATTACTTTCTTTCAACTAGTTCTTTATCTGTCACCTTGGCTGTATTGCAGTGGCACAATATCAGCTCACATTTTATTTAAACATTCCATTCCATTTCATTAAATTCCATTCCGTTCCGTTCCATTCCATTCCATTCCATTCCATTCCATTCATTGCATTCCATTCCATTCCATTCCATTGCATTGCATTCCATTCCATTCCATTCCATTCCATTCCATTCCATTCCATTCCATTCCACTCCATTCCAATCCATTCCATTCCACAGTATGCTACTCTATTCCTTTCTTTCAACAAGCTCTCTATCTGTCACCCTGGCTGGATTGCAGTGGAAGTACATCAGCTCACATTTATTTCACTGTTCCATTCCATTCTTTTCCATTCCATTCCATTCCATTCCACTCCACTCCACTCCACTCCACGCCATTCCATTCCATTCCATTCCATTCCGTTTCATTCTATTCCATTCAATTCTGTTCAATTCTTTTCTATTCGATTTCATTCCATTCTCTTCTATTATGTTCAATTGCACTCCATTCCACTCCATTCTTATTTCATCAACTTCTCAAACTGTCACCCTGATTATATTGCCGTTCCACAATATCAGCTTACTTTTTACTTCACCGTTAAATTACTTTCCATTCCATTCCCTTCCTTTCCATGTCTTTCCATTCCATTCCCTTCCTTTCCATTGCATTCCATTCCATTGCATTCCATTCCATTCCATTCCATTCCATTCCATTCCATTCCATTGCATTCCATTCCATTCCATTCCATTCCATTCCATTCCATTTCACTCCATTCCACGTGATGGTCTCCATTCCATTCCATTCCATTCCATTTCATTCCATTCCATTCCTTTCCTTTAAACACTAATCTATTCTATTCCTTTCATTCAACAATTTCTCAATCTGTCACCCTGGCTAGATTTCAGTGTTGCAGTATCACCCCTCATTTTATTTCATCATTCCTTTCTATTCCATTCCATTCCAATCCATTCCCTTCCATTCCGTTCGTTCCGTTCCATTCCATTTCAGTCCATTCTGTTCCATTCCTTTCCATTGCAACCCATTCCATTCTATTCCGTTCCATTCCATTCCACTCCTTCCATTCCATTCCATTCCATTCCTTCCATTCTATTCCATTCCATTCCTTCCATTCCATTCTATTCCATTCCTTCCATTCCATTCCATTCCATTCCATTCCACTCCTTTCCATTCCACACTCTTTTATTCTATTCCTTTCTTTCAACCCGTTCTCAATATGTAACCCTTGTAGGATTGCAGTTGCACAATGTCAGCTCAAATTTCATTTCACCATTCCATTCCATTCCATTCCATTCATTACATTCCCTTCCATTCCATTTCATTACTTTCTGTTCAACTCCGTTCCATTGCACTCCATTCCATTTCATTCCATTCCATTCCAAACTACTCTATTCTACTCCTTTCTTTCAACATGTTCTCAATCTATCATCCTCTGTCACCCTGGCTGGATTTCAGTGGCACAATGTCGGCTCGCATTTTGTTACACCGTTTCATTCTATTCCTTTCTTTTCCACTCCATGACATTTCATTCGATTCCATTCCATTCCGTTCCATTGCACTCCATTCCATTCCATTCCATTCCATTCCATTCCATTCCATTCCATTCCTTTCCATTACATTGCACACTATTCTATTCTACTCCTTTGTTTCAACAATTCTGAATACGTCACCCTGGCTGGATTTCAGTGGCATAGTGTCAGGTCACATTTTCTTTCACCATTCCATTCCGTTCCGTTCTGTTCCGTTCCGTTCCATTCCATTCCATTCCATTCATTTCCATTCTGTTCCATTACACTCCATTCCATTCCATTCCATTCCATTCCATTCCATTCCATTCCATTCCACACTATCCTATTATCTTCTTTCTTTCCACAAGTTCTCAATCTGTCACCCTGGCTGAATTGCAGTGGCACAATATCAGCTCACATTTTATTTCACCGTTCCATTCCATTCCATTCCATTCCATTCCATTCCATTCAATTCCATTCCATTCCACTCCATTCGATTCCAATCCACACTCTTCGTTTCTAGTCCCTTTTACAACAAATTCTCAATTTGTCACCCTGGCTGGATTGCAGTGGCACAATATCAGCTCACATTTTATTTTACCATTCCATTCCATTCCATTCCATTCCATTCCATTCCATTCCATTCCATTCCATTGCTTTCCATTCTTTTCCATTCCATTACATTCCACACTATTCTATTCTAATCCTTTGTTTCAACAATTCTTAATATGTCACCCTGGCTGGATTGCAATGGCACAATGTCTGCTCACATTTACTTTAACCATTCCATTCCGTTCCATTGCATTCCATTCCATTCCGTTCCATTCCATTCATTTCCGTTCGCTTCCATTACACTCCATTCTATTCCATTCAATTGCATTGCCCACTATTCCCTTCTCTTCCTTTCTTTCAACAAGTTCTCAATCGGTCACCCTGGGTGGATTGCAGTGACACAATGTCAGCTCACATTTTATTTCACTGTTCATTCCATTCCATTCCATTCCATTCTATTCGATTGCATTCCATTCCATTCTCTTCCATTGCAATCCATTCCATTCCATTCCATTCCATTCCAGACTATTCGATTCTATTACTTTCTTTCAACAAGTTCTTTATCTGTCACCCAGGCTGTATTGCAGTGGCACGATATCAGCTCACGTTTTATTTAACCATTCCATTCCATTTCATTCCATTCCATTCCATTCCCTTCCATTCCATTCCATTCAATTCCATTCCATTCCATTCAATTCTCTTCCATTTCAATCCATTACATTCCATTCCATTCCAGATTATTCGATTCTATTACTTTCTTTCAACTAGTTCTTTATCTGTCACCTTGGCTGTATTGCAGTGGCACAATATCAGCTCACATTTTATTTAAACATTCCATTCCATTTCATTAAATTCCATTCCGTTCCGTTCCATTCCATTCCATTCCATTCCATTCCATTGCATTGCATTCCATTCCATTCCATTCCATTGCATTGCATTCCATTCCATTCCATTCCATTCCATTCCATTCCATTCCATTCCACTCCATTCCAATCCATTCCATTCCACAGTATGCTACTCTATTCCTTTCTTTCAACAAGCTCTCTATCTGTCACCCTGGCTGGATTGCAGTGGAAGTACATCAGCTCACATTTTATTTCACTGTTCCATTCCATTCTTTCCATTCCATTCCATTCCATTCCACTCCACTCCACTCCACTCCACGCCATTCCATTCCATTCCATTCCATTCCGTTTCATTCTATTCCATTCAATTCTGTTCAATTCTTTTCTATTCGATTTCATTCCATTCTCTTCTATTATGTTCAATTGCACTCCATTCCACTCCATTCTTATTTCATCAACTTCTCAAACTGTCACCCTGATTATATTGCCGTTCCACAATATCAGCTTACTTTTTACTTCACCGTTAAATTCCTTTCCATTCCATTCCCTTCCTTTCCATGTCTTTCCATTCCATTCCCTTCCTTTCCATTGCATTCCATTCCATTGCATTCCATTCCATTCCATTCCATTCCATTCCATTCATTCCATTGCATTCCATTCCATTCCATTCCATTCCATTCCATTCCATTCCATTTCACTCCATTCCACGTGATGGTCTCCATTCCATTCCATTCCATTCCATTTCATTCCATTCCATTCCTTTCCTTTAACACTAATCTATTCTATTCCTTTCATTCAACAATTTCTCAATCTGTCACCCTGGCTAGATTTCAGTGTTGCAGTATCACCCCTCATTTTATTTCATCATTCCTTTCTATTCCATTCCATTCCAATCCATTCCCTTCCATTCCGTTCCGTTCCGTTCCATTCCATTTCAGTCCATTCTGTTCCATTCCTTTCCATTGCAACCCATTCCATTCTATTCCGTTCCATTCCATTCCACTCCTTCCATTCCATTCCATTCCATTCCTTCCATTCTATTCCATTCCATTCCTTCCATTCCATTCTATTCCATTCCTTCCATTCCATTCCATTCCATTCCATTCCACTCCTTTCCATTCCACACTCTTTTATTCTATTCCTTTCTTTCAACCCGTTCTCAATATGTAACCCTTGTAGGATTGCAGTTGCACAATGTCAGCTCAAATTTCATTTCACCATTCCATTCCATTCCATTCCATTCATTACATTCCCTTCCATTCCATTTCATTACTTTCTGTTCAACTCCGTTCCATTGCACTCCATTCCATTTCATTCCATTCCATTCCAAACTACTCTATTCTACTCCTTTCTTTCAACATGTTCTCAATCTATCATCCTCTGTCACCCTGGCTGGATTCAGTGGCACAATGTCGGCTCGCATTTTGTTACACCGTTTCATTCTATTCCTTTCTTTTCCACTCCATGACATTTCATTCGATTCCATTCCATTCCGTTCCATTGCACTCCATTCCATTCCATTCCATTCCATTCCATTCCATTCCATTCCATTCCATTCCTTTCCATTACATTGCACACTATTCTATTCTACTCCTTTGTTTCAACAATTCTGAATACGTCACCCTGGCTGGATTTCAGTGGCATAGTGTCAGGTCACATTTTCTTTCACCATTCCATTCCGTTCCGTTCTGTTCCGTTCCGTTCCATTCCATTCCATTCCATTCATTTCCATTCTGTTCCATTACACTCCATTCCATTCCATTCCATTCCATTCCATTCCATTCCATTCCATTCCACACTATCCTATTATCTTCTTTTCTTTCCACAAGTTCTCAATCTGTCACCCTGGCTGAATTGCAGTGGCACAATATCAGCTCACATTTTATTTCACCGTTCCATTCCATTCCATTCCATTCCATTCCATTCCATTCCATTCAATTCCATTCCATTCCACTCCATTCGATTCCAATCCACACTCTTCGTTTCTAGTCCCTTTTACAACAAATTCTCAATTTGTCACCCTGGCTGGATTGCAGTGGCACAATATCAGCTCACATTTTATTTACCATTCCATTCCATTCCATTCCATTCCATTCCATTCCATTCCATTCCATTCCATTGCTTTCCATTCTTTTCCATTCCATTACATTCCACACTATTCTATTCTAATCCTTTGTTTCAACAATTCTTAATATGTCACCCTGGCTGGATTGCAATGGCACAATGTCTGCTCACATTTACTTTAACCATTCCATTCCGTTCCATTGCATTCCATTCCATTCCGTTCCATTCCATTCATTTCCGTTCGCTTCCATTACACTCCATTCTATTCCATTCAATTGCATTGCCCACTATTCCCTTCTCTTCCTTTCTTTCAACAAGTTCTCAATCGGTCACCCTGGGTGGATTGCAGTGACACAATGTCAGCTCACATTTTATTTCACTGTTCATTCCATTCCATTCCATTCCATTCTATTCGATTGCATTCCATTCCATTCTCTTCCATTGCAATCCATTCCATTCCATTCCATTCCATTCCAGACTATTCGATTCTATTACTTTCTTTCAACAAGTTCTTTATCTGTCACCCAGGCTGTATTGCAGTGGCACGATATCAGCTCACGTTTATTTAACCATTCCATTCCATTTCATTCCATTCCATTCCATTCCCTTCCATTCCATTCCATTCAATTCCATTCCATTCCATCAATTCTCTTCCATTTCAATCCATTACATTCCATTCCATTCCAGATTATTCGATTCTATTACTTTCTTTCAACTAGTTCTTTATCTGTCACCTTGGCTGTATTGCAGTGGCACAATATCAGCTCACATTTTATTTAAACATTCCATTCCATTTCATTAAATTCCATTCCGTTCCGTTCCATTCCATTCCATTCCATTCCATTCCATTGCATTGCATTCCATTCCATTCCATTCCATTGCTTGCATTCCATTCCATTCCATTCCATTCCATTCCATTCCATTCCATTCCACTCCATTCCAATCCATTCCATTCCACAGTATGCTACTCTATTCCTTTCTTTCAACAAGCTCTCTATCTGTCACCCTGGCTGGATTGCAGTGGAAGTACATCAGCTCACATTTTATTTCACTGTTCCATTCCATTCTTTTCCATTCCATTCCATTCCATTCCACTCCACTCCACTCCACTCCACGCCATTCCATTCCATTCCATTCCATTCCGTTTCATTCTATTCCATTCAATTCTGTTCAATTCTTTTCTATTCGATTTCATTCCATTCTCTTCTATTATGTTCAATTGCACTCCATTCCACTCCATTCTTATTTCATCAACTTCTCAAACTGTCACCCTGATTATATTGCCGTTCCACAATATCAGCTTACTTTTTACTTCACCGTTAAATTACTTTCCATTCCATTCCCTTCCTTTCCATGTCTTTCCATTCCATTCCCTTCCTTTCCATTGCATTCCATTCCATTGCATTCCATTCCATTCCATTCCATTCCATTCCATTCCATTCCATGCATTCCATTCCATTCCATTCCATTCCATTCCATTCCATTTCACTCCATTCCACGTGATGTCTCCATTCCATTCCATTCCATTCCATTTCATTCCATTCCATTCCTTTCCTTTAAACACTAATCTATTCTATTCCTTTCATTCAACAATTTCTCAATCTGTCACCCTGGCTAGATTTCAGTGTTGCAGTATCACCCCTCATTTTATTTCATCATTCCTTTCTATTCCATTCCATTCCAATCCATTCCCTTCCATTCCTTTCCGTTCCGTTCCATTCCATTTCAGTCCATTCTGTTCCATTCCTTTCCATTGCAACCCATTCCATTCTATTCCGTTCCATTCCATTCCACTCCTTCCATTCCATTCCATTCCATTCCTTCCATTCTATTCCATTCCATTCCTTCCATTCCATTCTATTCCATTCCTTCCATTCCATTCCATTCCATTCCATTCCACTCCTTTCCATTCCACACTCTTTTATTCTATTCCTTTCTTTCAACCCGTTCTCAATATGTAACCCTTGTAGGATTGCAGTTGCACAATGTCAGCTCAAATTTCATTTCACCATTCCATTCCATTCCATTCCATTCATTACATTCCCTTCCATTCCATTTCATTACTTTCTGTTCAACTCCGTTCCATTGCACTCCATTCCATTTCATTCCATTCCATTCCAAACTACTCTATTCTACTCCTTTCTTTCAACATGTTCTCAATCTATCATCCTCTGTCACCCTGGCTGGATTTCAGTGGCACAATGTCGGCTCGCATTTTGTTACACCGTTTCATTCTATTCCTTTCTTTTCCACTCCATGACATTTCATTCGATTCCATTCCATTCCGTTCCATTGCACTCCATTCCATTCCATTCCATTCCATTCCATTCCATTCCATTCCATTCCTTTCCATTACATTCCACACTATTCTATTCTACTCCTTTGTTTCAACAATTCTGAATACGTCACCCTGGCTGGATTTCAGTGGCATAGTGTCAGGTCACATTTTCTTTCACCATTCCATTCCGTTCCGTTCTGTTCCGTTCCGTTCCATTCCATTCCATTCATTTCCATTCTGTTCCATTACACTCCATTCCATTCCATTCCATTCCATTCCATTCCATTCCATTCCATTCCACACTATCCTATTATCTTCTTTTCTTTCCACAAGTTCTCAATCTGTCACCCTGGCTGAATTGCAGTGGCACAATATCAGCTCACATTTTATTTCACCGTTCCATTCCATTCCATTCCATTCCATTCCATTCCATTCCATTCAATTCCATTCCATTCCACTCCATTCGATTCCAATCCACACTCTTCGTTTCTAGTCCCTTTTACAACAAATTCTCAATTTGTCACCCTGGCTGGATTGCAGTGGCACAATATCAGCTCACATTTTATTTTACCATTCCATTCCATTCCATTCCATTCCATTCCATTCCATTCCATTCCATTCCATTCCATTGCTTTCCATTCTTTTCCATTCCATTACATTCCACACTATTCTATTCTAATCCTTTGTTTCAACAATTCTTAATATGTCACCCTGGCTGGATTGCAATGGCACAATGTCTGCTCACATTTACTTTAACCATTCCATTCCGTTCCATTGCATTCCATTCCATTCCGTTCCATTCCATTCATTTCCGTTCGCTTCCATTACACTCCATTCTATTCCATTCAATTGCATTGCCCACTATTCCCTTCTCTTCCTTTCTTTCAACAAGTTCTCAATCGGTCACCCTGGGTGGATTGCAGTGACACAATGTCAGCTCACATTTTATTTCACTGTTCATTCCATTCCATTCCATTCCATTCTATTCGATTGCATTCCATTCCATTCTCTTCCATTGCAATCCATTCCATTCCATTCCATTCCATTCCAGACTATTCGATTCTATTACTTTCTTTCAACAAGTTCTTTATCTGTCACCCAGGCTGTATTGCAGTGGCACGATATCAGCTCACGTTTTATTTAACCATTCCATTCCATTTCATTCCATTCCATTCCATTCCCTTCCATTCCATTCCATTCAATTCCATTCCATTCCATTCAATTCTCTTCCATTTCAATCCATTACATTCCATTCCATTCCAGATTATTCGATTCTATTACTTTCTTTCAACTAGTTCTTTATCTGTCACCTTGGCTGTATTGCAGTGGCACAATATCAGCTCACATTTTATTTAAACATTCCATTCCATTTCATTAAATTCCATTCCGTTCCGTTCCATTCCATTCCATTCCATTCCATTCCATTGCATTGCATTCCATTCCATTCCATTCCATTGCATTGCATTCCATTCCATTCCATTCCATTCCATTCCATTCCATTCCATTCCACTCCATTCCAATCCATTCCATTCCACAGTATGCTACTCTATTCCTTTCTTTCAACAAGCTCTCTATCTGTCACCCTGGCTGGATTGCAGTGGAAGTACATCAGCTCACATTTTATTTCACTGTTCCATTCCATTCTTTTCCATTCCATTCCATTCCATTCCACTCCACTCCACTCCACTCCACGCCATTCCATTCCATTCCATTCCATTCCGTTTCATTCTATTCCATTCAATTCTGTTCAATTCTTTTCTATTCGATTTCATTCCATTCTCTTCTATTATGTTCAATTGCACTCCATTCCACTCCATTCTTATTTCATCAACTTCTCAAACTGTCACCCTGATTATATTGCCGTTCCACAATATCAGCTTACTTTTTACTTCACCGTTAAATTCCTTTCCATTCCATTCCCTTCCTTTCCATGTCTTTCCATTCCATTCCCTTCCTTTCCATTGCATTCCATTCCATTCAATTCCATTCCATTCCATTCCATTAAATTCCATTTCACTCTATTCCACGTGATGGTCTCCATTCCATTCCATTCCATTCCATTCCATTCCATTCCATTCCATTCCATTCTATTCCTTTCCTTTCCACACTAATCTATTCTATTCCTTTCATTCAACAATTTCTCAATCTGTCACCCTGGCTAGATTTCAGTGTTGCAGTATCACCCCTCATTTTATTTCATCATTCCTTTCTATTCCATTCCATTCCAATCCATTCCCTTCCATTCCGTTCCGTTCCATTCCATTCCATTTCAGTCCATTCTGTTCCATTCCTTTCCATTGCAACCCATTGCATTCTTTTCCATTCCATTCCATTCCATTCCATTCCATTCCATTTCATTCCATTCCATTCCATTCCTTCCATTCCATCCCATTCCTTCCATTCCATTCCATTCCATTCCTTCCATTCTATTCCATTCCATTCCTTCCATTCCATTCTATTCCATTCCTTCCTTTCCATTCCATTCCAATCTTTTCCATTCCACACTCTTTTATTCTATTCCTTTCTTTCAACAAATTCTCAATATGTAACCCTTGTAGGATTGCAGTTGCACAATGTCAGCTCAAATTTCATTTCACCATTCCATTCCATTCCATTCCATTCATTACATTCCCTTCCATTCCATTTCATTACATTCTGTTCAACTCCATTCCATTGCACTCCATTCCATTCCATTCCATTCCATTCCATTCCATTCCATTCCATTCCATTCCAAACTACTCCATTCTACTCCTTTCTTTCAACATGTTCTCAATCTATCACCCTCTGTCACCCTGGCTGGATTGCAGTGGCACAATGTCGGCTCGCATTTTATTACACCGTTCCATTCCATTCCTTTCTTTTCCACTCCATGACTCTTCATTCGATTCCATTCCATTCCGTTCCATTGCACACCATTCCATTCCATTCCATTCCATTCCATTCCATTCCATTCCATTCCATTCCATTCCATTCCATTCCATTGCATTCCAATCCATTCCTTTCCATTCCATTACATTACATTGCACACTATTCTATTCTACTCCTTTGTTTCAACAATTCTCAATATGTCACCCTGGCTGGATTTCAGTGGCACAATGTCAGCTCCCATTTTCTTTCACCATTCCATTCCATTCCATTCCATTCCATTCCATTCCATTCCATTCCATTCCATTCATTTCTATTCTGTTCCATTATACTCCATTCCATTCCATTCCATTCCATTCCATTCCATTGCATTGCATTCCACAGTATCCTATTATCTTCCTTTCTTTCCACAAGTTCTCAATCTGTCACCCTGGCTGAATTGCAGTGGCACAATTTCAGCTCACATTTTATTTCACCGTTCCATTCCATTCCATTTCATTCCACTCCATTCCAATCCACACTATTCGTTTCTAGTCCTTTTTTCAACAAATTCTCAATCTGTCACCCTGGCTGGATTGCAGTGGCACAATATCAGCTCACATTTTATTTCACCATTCCATTCCATTCCATTCCATTCCATTCCATTCCATTCCATTCCATTCCACACTATGCTATTCCATTTCTTTCTTTCAACATGCTCTCAATCTGTCACACTGGCTGGATTGCAGTGGCAGAATAGCTGCTCACATTTTGTTTCACTGTTCCATTCCATTCATTTCCATTCCATTCCATTCCCCTCCATTCCATTCCATTCCATTTCATTCTATTCCATTCAATTCCATTCCATTCTATTCCAATCGATTTCATTCCATTATCTTCTATTATGTTCAACTGCACTCCATTCCATTCCATTCCATCCCATTCCATTCCATTACATTCCACTCCGTTCCAATAAATTCCATTCCACTCCTTTCCTTTCCATTTCATTCGATTCCGTTCCATTCCCTTCCAGTCTACACTGTTCTTTTCTATTCCTTTCTTTCAAAAAGTTCTCAATATGTTACCCTATCTTTATTGCAGTGTCAGAATGTCAACTCATGTTATATTTCAACGTCACATTCCATTCCATTCCCTGCCATTCCATTCCATTCCATTCCTTTCCATTTCAATCCACTCCGTTCCATTGAACTCCAATGCATTCCACTCCATTTCATTCCATTCCATTCCATTCCATTCCATTCCATTCCATTCCTTTGTTTCAACAAGTTCTCAATCTGTCACCCTTGCTGGATTGCAGTTCCACAATGTCAGCTTACATTTTCTTTTACGTTCCATTCCATTCCATTCCATTCCATTTTGTTCCATACAGTTCCATTCCGTTCCATTGCCCTACATTCCATTCCATTGCATTCCATTCCATTCCATTCCATTCCATTCCATTCCATTCCATTCCATTGCAGACTATTCTTTTCTATTCCTTTCTTTCAGCAAGTTCTCAAACTGTAACCCTATCTCTTTGCGTTTGCTCAATGTCAGCTCACATTTTGTTTCACCATTCCATTCCATTTCATTCCATTCCATTCCATTCCATTCCATTCCATATCATTCCATTCCATTCCACAGTATTCTATTCTATTCATTTCTTTCAATATGTTCTCAATGTGTCACCCTGCCTGGATTGCATTGGCACTATGTCAGCTTACATTTTATTTCACCATTCCATTCCTTTCCATTCCATTTCATTCCATTCGTTTCCATTCCGTTCCGTTGCCCTCTATTCCATGCCATTCCATTCAATTCCATTCCATTCCACACTATCCTATTCTGTTCTTTCCTTCCAAAAAGTTCTCAATCACTCACCCTGGCTGAATTGCAGTGTGACAATTTCAGTTCTCATTTTATTTCACTGTGCCATTCCATTCCATTGCATTCCATTCCATTCCATTCCATTCCACATTATTCTATTCTATTCCTTTGGTTCAACAAGTTCTCAATCTGTCATCTTGGCTGGAATTCAGTGGTGCCATGTCAGCCCAAGTTTTATTTCACCGTTCCATTCTATTCCATTCCATTCCGTTCCATTCCATTCCATTCCGTTCCGTTCCATGCCGTTCAGTTCCATTGTGTTCCATTCCATTCCATTTCACTCCATTCTGTTCCATTCCGTTCAATTGCACACCATTCCATTCCATTCCATTCTATTCGATTCCATTCCATTCCATTCAGTTCCTTTCCTTTCCATTGCCTTCTTTTCCATGCCATTCCATTCCATTCCACACTATCCTATTCTGTTCTTTCCTTCCAAAATGTTCTCAATCTCTCACCCTGGCTGAATTGCCATGGCACAATGTCAGCTCTCATTATATTTCACTGTGCCATTCCATTCCATTCCATTCCATTCCATTCCATTCCATTCCATTAATTTCATCCCATTCCGTTCCATTGCACTCCATTCCATTCCATTCCATTCCATTCCATTCCATTCCATTCCATTCCACACAATTCTGTTCTATTCCCTTCTTTCAACAAGTTCTCAATCTGTCACCCTGGCTGGATTTCGTGGCACAAGGTAAGCTCGCATTTTATTTCAACATTCCATTCGATTCCATTCTATGCCATGCCATTCCATTCCATTCCATTCAAATCCATTCCATTCCATTCCATTCCATTCCATTCCATTCCATTCCATTCATTTCTATTCTATTCCATTCCCTTCCATTCAATTGAATTACATTCCATTCCATTCCCCTCCATTCCTCACTATTCTATTCTATTCCTTTCTTCTAAAAAGTTCTGAGTCTGCACCCTGGCTGGATTGCAGTGGCTCAAATTTAGCTCAAATTTTATTTCCCCATTCCATTCCATTCTATTCCATTCCAATCCATTCCATTCGATTCCATTCCATTCCATTCCATTCCATTCCATTCCATTCCATTCCATTCCATTCCATTACATTACATTCCACATTCTTATATTCTATTCTATTCCATTCTTTCAAAAAGTTCTCAATCTGTACCCTGGCTGAGTTTAATTGTCACAATGTCAGCTCATATTTTATTTCGCCATTGCAATCCATCCCATTAAATTCCATTCCATTCCATTTCATTTCATTAAATTCCGTTCCATTCCGTTTCTTTGCACTCCATTCCATTCCAATTCATTCCATTCCATTCCACTCCATTCCATTCCATTCCATTCCCTTCCATTCCATTCCATTTCATTCAATTCTGATCCATTCCTTTCCATTGCACTCCAATTAATTCCATTCCATTCCATTCCATTCCATTCCATTCCATTCCATTCCATTCCATTCCATTCCATTCCACACTATTCTATTCTATTCCTTTCTTACAATAAATTCTCAATCTGTCACCCTGGCTGGATTGCAGTTCCTCAGTGTCAGCTCACATTTTATTTCACCATTCCATTCCATTTTATTCCTTTCCGTTCCATTACCTGCCATTGCACCCCTTCAATTTGATTCAATTACAATCAATTCCATTCTATTCTTTTCCATTTCATTCCACACTATTCTATTCTATTCCTTTCATTCAACAACTTCTCAATCTGTCCCTCTGGCTGGAATTCAGTTGCACATTATCAGCTCACATTTTATTTCACCATTCCATTCCATTACATTCCACTCCAATCCATTCCATTCCATTCCATTCCATTCCATTCCATTCCATTCCACTCCACTCCATTCCATTCCATTCCTTTCCATTCCATTCCATTCAATTTCATTCCACTAAATTACATTCCGATCCATAGCAATACATTACTTTCCATTCCATTACAATCCCTTCCATTCCCTTCCAATCAATTCCATTCCAATCCTTTCCATTCTACTCTATTCCATTCCATTATGTTCCATTCCATTCCACTCCACTCCATGAAGTTCCACACTATTCTATCCTATTCCTTTCTTTAAGCAAGTTGTAAATCTCTCACCCTGGCTGGATTGCAGTGGCACAATATCAGCTCACATTTAACTTCACCTTTCCATTCCATTCCATTTCTTTCCAATCCATTCAATTCCATTCCTTTCCATTGCACACTATTCTATTCTATTCTTTTCTTTAAACAAGTTCTAAATCTGTCGCCCTGGCAGTATTGCAATGGCACCATGTCAGCTCACATTTTATTTCACCGTTACATTCCATTCCACTCCATTCCACTCCATTCCACTCCATTCCATTCTATTCCGTTCTGTTCCATTCCTTTCCATTGCATTCCATCCCATTCCATTCCATTCCATTCCATTCTATTCCATTCCGTTCCGTTCCTTTCCGTTCCGTTCCATTCCATTCCATTCCATTCCGTTCCACACAATTCTATTCTATTCCTCTCTTTCAACAAGTTCTCAGTATGTTATCCTGGCTGGATTGCAGTGGCACAATGTCAGCTCATATTTACTTTAACCATTCCATTCCATTCCATTCCATTCCATTCCATTCCATTCCATTCCATTCCATTCCATTCACTTCCATTCCATTCCACTCCATTCCATTCCATTCATTTCCATTCGGTTCCGTTACACTCCGATCCATTCCATTCAATTGCAATCCACACTATTCTCTTCTTTTCTTTCAACAAGTTCTCAATCGGTCGCCCTGGATGGATTGCAGTGACACAATGTCAGCTCACATTTTATTTCACTGTTACATTCGATTCCATTCCATTCCATTCCATTCCATTCCATTCCATTCCATTCCATTCCTTTCCATTCCATTGCATTCTCTTCCATTGCTCTCAATTCCATTCCATTCCAGACTATTCGATTCTATTACTTTCTTTCAACAAGTTTTTATCTGTCACCCTGGCTGGATTGCAGTGGCACAATATCAGCTCACATTTTATTTAACCATTCCATTCCATTTCATTCCATTCCATTCCATTCCGTTCCATTCCATTCCACTCCACAGTATGCTATTCAATTCCTTTCTTTCAACAAGCCCTCAATCTGTCACCCTGGCTGGATTCCAGTGGAAGCACATCAGCTCACATTTTATTTCACTGTTCCATTCCATTCATTTCCATTCCATTCCATTCCATTCCACTCCACTCCACTCCACTCCACGCCGTTCCATTCCATTCCATTCCATTCCATTCCATTCCATTCCATTTCATTCTACTCCATTCAATTCTTTTCAATTCGATTTCATTCCATTCTCTTCTATTATGTTCAATTGCACTCCATTCCATTCCATTCTTATTTCATCAACTTCTCAATCTGTCACCCTGATTATATTGCAGTTCCTGAATGTCAGCTTACTTTTTACTTCACCGTTAAATTCCTTTCCATTCCATTCCCTTCCTTTCCATGTCATTCCATTCCATTCCCTTCCTTTCCATTGCATTCCATTCCATTCCATTCCATTCCATTCCACTCCATTCCACGTGATGGTCTACATTCCATTCCATTCCATTCCATTCCTTTTGTTTCCACACTAATCTATTCTATTCCTTTCATTCAAAAATTTCTCAATCTGTCACCATGGCTAGATTTCAGTGTTGCAGTATCACCCCTCATTTTGTTTCATCATTCCTTTCCATTCTATTCCATTCCAATCCATTCCCTTCCATTCCGTTCCCTTCCATTCCAATCCATTTCATTCCATTCTGTTCCATTCCATTCCATTGCATCCCATTCCATTCTATTCCATTCCATTGCATTCCATTCCATTCCATTCCTTCCATTCTATTCCATTCCATTCCTTCCATTCTATTCCATTCCATTCCTTCCATTCTATTCCATTCCATTCCTTCCATTCCATTCTCTTCCATTCCTTCCATTCCATTCCATTCCATTCCATTCCATTCCATTCCATTCCTTTAAACTGCTTTCCATTCCACACTCTTTTATTCTATTCCTTTCTTTCAACAAGTTCTCAATATGTAACACTTGTAGGATTGCAGTTGCACAATGTCAGCTCAAATTTCATTTCACAATTCCATTCCATTCCATTCCATTCCATTCCTTTCCATTCCATTACATTGCACACTATTCTATTCTACTCCTTTATTTCAACAATTCTCAATATGTCACCCTGGCTGGATTGCAGTGGCACAATGTCAGCTCACATTTCCTTTCACCATTCCATTCCATTCCATTCCATTCCATTCATTTCCATTCTGTTCCATTACACTCCATTCCATTCCATTCCATTCCATTCCATTCCATTCCTTTCCTTTCCGTTCGATTCCTTTCCCTTGAACTCCATACCATTCCATTTCATTCCATTCCATTACATTACATTTGATTCCACACTGTTCTATTATATTCCTTTCTTTCAATAAGTTCTGAGTCTGTCACGCTGTCTAGATTGTTGTGGCAATAATTCAGCACACATTTTATTTCACAGTTCCATTCCAATAAATTCGATTCCATTCCATTCCATTCCATTCAATTCCATTTAATTCCATTCCGCATGTTGCTCACCATTCCATTCCATTCATTCCATTTCATTCCATTCCATTCCATTCCTTTCATTTCCCCACTAATCTATTCTATTCCTTCCATTCAACAATTTCTCAATCTGTCACCCTGGCTGGATTTCAGTTTTGCAGTATCACCCCACATTTTATTTCACCCTCCTTTCCATTCCATTCCATTCCAATCCATTCCCTTCCACTCAATTCCACTCCATTCCATTCCATTCCATTCCATTCTGTTCCATTCTTTTCCATTGCAACCAATTCCATTCTATTCCATTCTATTCCATTCCATTGCATTCCATTCCACTCCTTTCCATTCCATTCCATTCCATTCCATTCCATTCCATTCCATTCCATTCCATTCCATTCCATTCACTATTTTATTCTATTCCTTTCTTTCAACAAGTTCTCAATCTGTAACCCTTGTAGGATTGCAGTGGCACAATGTCAGCCCATATTTCATTTCACCGTTCCATTCCATTCTGTTGCATTCCATTCCATTCAATTCATTCCATTCCCTTCCATTCCATTTGATTACTTTCCGGTCAATTCCATTCCATTGCATTCCATTCCATTTCATTACATTCCACTCAAAACTATTCTATTCTACTCCTTTCTTTCAACATGTTCCCAATCTGTCACCCTTGCTTGATTGCAGTAGCACAATGTCAGCTCTAATTTGTTACTCCGTTTCATTCCATTCCATTCTTTTCCACTCAATTCCATTCCATTTCATTCCGTTCCATTCCATTCCGTTCCATTGCACTCCATTCCATTCCATTGCTTTCCATTCTTTTCCATTCCATTCCATTCCACACTATTCTATTCTACTCCTTTGTTTCAACAATTCTTAATATGTCAACCTGGCTGGATTGCAGTTGCACAATGTCAGCTCACATTTACTTTAACCATTACATTCCGTTCCATTCCATTCCAATCCATTCAATTCCATTCCATTCCATTCCTTTCCATTCGGTTCCATTACACTCCATTCCATTTCATTCTATTGAATTCCACACTATTCTCTTCACTTCCTTTCTTTCAACAAGTTCTCAATCGGTCACCCTGGGTGGATTGCAGTGACACAATGACAGCTCACATTTTATTTCACTGTGCATTCCATTCCATTCCATTCCATTCCATTCCATTCCATTCCATTCCATTCCATTCTATTCCATTCCATTCCATTCCATTCCATTCCATTCTCTTCCATTGCACTCCATTCCATTTCATTCCAGACTATTCGATTCTATTATTTTCTTTCAACAAGTTCTTTATCTGTCACACTGGCTGGATTGCAGTGGCACAATATCAGCTCACATTTTATTTAACCATTCCATTTCATTTCAATTAATTCCATTCCATTCCGTTCCATTCCATTCCATTCCATTCCTTTCCATTCCATTCCATTCCATTCCACAGTATGCTATTCTATTCCTTTCTTTCAACAAGCTCTCAATCTGTCACCCTGGCTGGATTGCAGTGGAAGTATATCAGCTCACATTTTATTTCACGGTTCCATTCCATTCATTTCCATTCCATTCCATTCCATTCCATGCCATTCCATTCCATTCCATTCCATTCCATTCCATTCCATTTCATTCTATTCCATTCAATTCCGTTCAATTCTTTTCAATTCGATTTCTTTCCATTCTCTTCTATTATGTTCAATTGCAATCCATTCCATTCCATTCTTATTTCATCAACTTCTCAAACTGTCACCCTGATTATATTGCAGTTCCACAATGTCAGCTTACATTTTACTTCACCGTTAAATTCCTTTCCATTCCAATCCCTTCCTTTCCATGTCATTCCTTTCCATTCCCTTCCTTTCCATTGCATTCCATTCCATTCCATTCCATTCCATTCCATTCCATTCCATTCCATTCCATGCCATGCCATTCCATTCCATTCCATTCCATTCCATTCCATTTCACTCCATTCCATGTGATGGTCTCCATTCCATTCCATTCCATTCCTTCCATTCCATTCCATTCCATTCCTTCCATTCTATTCCATTCCATTCCTTCCATTCCATTCTATTCCATTCCTTCCATTCCATTCCATTCCATTCCACTCCATTCAAATCCACACTATTCGTTTCTAGTCCTTTTTTCAACAAATTCTCCATCTGTCACCCTGGCTGGATTGCAGTGCCGCAATATCAGCTCACATTTTATTTCACCATTCCATTCCATTCCATTCCATTCCATTCCATTCCATTCCATTCCATTCCATTCCATTCTATTCCACACTATGCTATTCCATTGCTTTCTTTCAACAAGCTCTCAATCTGTCACCCTGGCTGGATTGCAGTGGCAGAATAGCAGCTCACATTTTGTTTCACTGGTCCATTTCATTCATTTCCATTTAATTCCATTCCCCTCCATTCCATTCCATTCCATTTCATTCTATTCCATTCAATTCCATTCAATTCTATTCCTATCGGTTTCATTCCATTCTCTTCTATTATGTTCAACTGCACTCCATTCCATTCCATTCCATTCCATTCCATTCCATCCCATTCCATTCCATTTCATTCCATTCCGTTCCATTCAATTCCATTCCACTCCTTTCCTTTCCATTTCATTCGAATCCGTTCCTTTCCCTTCCTATCTACACTGTTCTTTTCTATTCCTTTCTTTCAAAAAGTTCTCAATATGTTACCTAGGCTTTATTGCAGTGTCAGAATGTCAAATCACGTTATATTTCAACGTTACATTCCATTCCATTCCCTGCCATTCCATTCCATTCCATTCCTTTCCATTTCAATCCACTCCGTTCCATTGAACTCCAATGCATTCCACTCCATTTCATTCCATTCCATTCCATTCCATTCCATTCCATTCCATTCCATTCCATTCCATTCCATTCCATTCCCTTCCATTCCATTCCATTCCATTCCATTCCATTCCATTCCATTCCCTTCCATTCCATTCCATTCCATTCCTTTGTTTCAACAAGTTCTCAATCTGTCACCCTTGCCGGATTGCAGTTCCACAATGTCAGTTTACATTTTCTTTTACGTTACTTTCCAATCCATTCCATTCCATTCCTTTCCATTCCATTTTGTTCCATACAGTTCCATTCGGTTCCATTGCCCTACATTCCATTCCATTCCATTCCATTCCATTCCATTCCATTCCATTCCATTCCATTCCATTGAATTCCATTCCATTCCATTCCACTCCATCCTTTCCATTGCAGACTATTCTTTTCTATTCCTTTCTTTCAGCAAGTTCTCATTCTGTAACCCTATCTGTATTGCATTGGCTCAATGTCAGCTCACATTTTGTTTCACCATTCCATTCCATTTCATTCCATTCCATTCCATTCCATATCATTCCATTCCATTCCACAGTATTCTATTCTATTCATTTCTTTCAATAAGTTCTCAATGTGTCACCCTGGCTGGATTGCATTGGCACTATGTCAGCTTACATTTTATTTCACCATTCCATTCCTTTCCATTCCATTTCATTCCCTTCAGTTCCATTCCGTTCCGTTGCCCTCTATTCCATGTCATTCCATTCAATTCCATTCCATTCCACACTATCCTATTCTGTTCTTTCCTTCCAAAAAGTTCTCAATCACTCACCCTGGCTGAATTGCAGTGCGACAATTTCAGTTCTCATTTTATTTCACTGTGCCATTCCATTCCATTGCATTCCATTCCATTCCATTCCATTCCACATTATTCTATTCTATTCCTTTGGTTCAACAAGATCTCAATCTGTCACCTTGGCTGGATTTCAGTGGTGCCATGTCAGCCCAAGTTTTATTTCACCGTTCCATTCTATTCCATTCCATTCCATTCCATTCCATTCCATTCCGTTCCGTTCCATGCCGTACAGTTCCATTGTATTCCATTCCATTCCATTTCACTCCATTCCGTTCCATTCCGTTCAATTGCACACCATTCCATTTCATTCCATTCTATTCTATTCCATTCCATTCCATTCCATTCCATTCCATTCCCCACTATTCTATTCTATTAGTTTCTTTCAACTAGTTCTCAATCTGTAACTCTGGTTGCTTTGCATTGTTGCAATGTCATCTCACATTTTATTTCACCGTTCCATTCCATTCCATCCGATTCCGTTCCATTTCATTCCATTCCGTTCCATTCAATTCAATTGCACTCCATTCCATTCCATTCCATTCCATTCCATTCCATTCCATTCCACACTATGCTATTCTATTCCTTTCTTTCAACAAGCTCTCAATCTGTCATGCTGGCTGGATTACAGTGGCAGAATATCAGCTCACATTTTGTTTCAGTGTTCCATTCCATGCATTTCCATTCCATTCCATTCCATTCCATTCCACTTGATTTCATTCCATTCCATTCCATTCCATTTCATTCTATTCCAGTAAATTCCATTCAATTCCATTCCATTTGATTTCATTCCATTCTCTTTCATTATGTTCAATTACACTCTATTCCATTCCATTCCATTGCATTGCATTCCATTCCATTCCTTTCCATTCCATTCTTATTTCATCAACTTCTCAATCTGTCACCCTGATTTTATTGTTCTACAATGTCAGCTTACTTTTTATTTCACCGTTCCATTCCATTCTATTCCTTTCCCTTCCTTTCCATTTCATTCCATTCCATTCCATTCCTTTCAATTGCATTCCATTCCATTCCATTCCATTCCATTCCATTCCATTCCATTCCATTCCATTCTATTCCATTCCATTGCATTACATTCCTTTCCCCATTATTGTATTCTATTCCTCGCTTTCAAGGAGTTCTCAATCTCTCACCCTGGCTCAATTACTGTGGCTCAATGTCAGCTCACATTTTATTTCACCTTTCCATTCCATTCCATTCTATTCCATTCCATTCCATTCCATTCCATTCCATTCCACTATTCCATTCCATTCCACAGTATTCTATTCTATTCATTTCTTCCAATATGTTCTCAATATGTCACCCTGGCTGGATTGCATTGGCACAATATCAGCTCACATTTTATTTCACCATTCCATTCCATTCCATTCCATTCCATTCTATTCAGTTCCTTTCCGTTCCATTGCCCTCTGTTCCATGCCATTCCATTCCACTCCACTCCATTCCATTCCATTCCACACTACCCTATTCTGTTCTTTCCTTCCAAAATGTTCTCAATCTCTCACCCTGGCTCAATTGCCGTGGCACAATGTCAGCTCTCATTATATTTCACTGTGCCATTCCATTCCATTCCATTCCATTATATTTTTTTCATCCCATTCCTTTCCATTGCACTCCATTCCATTCCATTCCACACTATTCTGTTCTATTCCCTTCTTTCAACAAGTTCTCAATCTGTCACCCTGGCTGGATTGCGTGGCACAAGTAAGCTCGCATTTTATTTCAACATTCCATTCAATTCCATTCTATGCCATGCCATTCCATTCCCTTCCATTCCATTCCATTCCATTCCATTCCATTCCATTCATTTCCATTCTATTCCATTGCCTTTCATTCAATTCAATTCCATTCCATTCCATTCCCCTCCATTCCTCGCTATTCTATTCTATAGCTTTTTCCCAAAAAGTTCTGAATCTGACACCCTGGCTGGATTGCAGTGGCTCAGATTTAGCTCTAATTATATTTCCCCATTCCATTCCATTCTATTCCATTCCAATCCATTAAATTCGATTCCATTCCATTCCATTCCATTCCACTACATTACATTCCACATTCTTACATTCTATTCTATTACATTCTTTCAAACAGTTCTCAATCTGTACCCTGGCTGATTTTAATTGTCCCAATGTCAGCTCATATTTTATTTCACCATTGCAATCCATCCCATTAAATTCCATTCCATTCCATTTCATTTCATTAAATTCCTTTCCATTCCGTTCAATTGCACTCAATTCCATTCCAATCCATTCCATTCCATTCCACTCCATTCCATTCCATTCCATTCCACACTATTCTATTCTATTCCTTTCTTTCAATAAATTCTCAATCTGTCACCCTGGCTGGATTGCAGTTCCTCAGTGTAAGCTCACATTTTATTTCACCATTCCATTCCATTTTATTCCTTTCCGTTCCATTCCCTGCCATTGCACCCCTTCAATTTGATTCAATTACAATCAATTCCATTCTATTCTTATACATTCCATTCCACACTATTCTATTCTATTCCTTTCTTTCAACAACTTCTCAATCTGTCCCTCTGGCTGGAATTCAGTTGCACATTATCAGCTCACATTTTATTTCACCATTCCATTCCATTCCATTCCACTCCAATCCATTCCATTCCATTCCATTCCTTTCCATTCCATTCCATTCCATTCCATTCCATTCCATTCCACTCCACTCCATTACATTCCATTCCTTTCCATTCCATTCCATTCCATTCAATTTCATTCCACTCCATTCCATTCCGATCCATAGCAATACATGACTTTCCATTCCATTACATTCCCTTCCATTCCCTTCCAATCAATTATATTCCAATCCATTCCATTCTACTCTATTCCATTCCATTACGTTCCATTTCATTCCACTCCACTCCATGCAATTCCACACTATTCTATCCTATTCCTTTCTTTAAAAAAGTTCTACATCTCTCACCCTGGCTGGATTGCAGTGGCACAATGTCAGCTCACATTTTATTTCACCTTTCCATTCCATTCCATTTTTTCCACTCCATTCAATTCCATTCCTTTCCATTGCACACTATTCTATTCTATTCTTTTCTTTAAACAAGTTCTATATCTGTCACCCTGGCAGTATTGCAATACCACCATGTCAGCTCACATTTTATTTCACCGTTACATTCCATTCCACTCCATTCCACTCCCTTCCATTCCGTTCCATTCCATTCTATTCCGTTCCATTCCATTCCGTTCAATTGCATTCCATCCCATCCCATTCCATTCCATTCCATTCCATTCCATTCCATTCCATTCCATACAATTCTATTCTATTGCTTTCTTTCAACAAGTTCTCAGTATGTCACCCTGGCTGGATTGCAGTGGCACAATGTCAGCTCACATTTACTTTAACCATTCCATTCTGTTCCATTCCATTCCATTCCATTCCATTCCATTCCATTCCATTCCATTCCATTCATTTCCATTCTTTTCCATTACACTCCGTTCCATTCCATTCAATTGCATTCCACACTATTCTCTTCTCTTCCTTTCTTTCAACAAGTTCTCAATCGGTCACCCTGGGTGGATTGCAGTGACACAATGTCAGCTCACATTTCATTTCGCTGTTCATTCCATTCCATTCCATTCCATTCCATTCCATTCCATTCCATTCCATTCCATTCCATTTCTCTTCCATTGCACTCCATTCCATTCCATTCCAGACTATTCGATTCTATTACTTTCTTTCAGCAAGTTCTTTATCTGTCACCCTGGCTGGATTGCAGTGGCACAATATCAGCTCACATTTTATTTAACCATTCCATTCCATTTCATTCCATTCCATTCCATTCGGTTCCGTTCCGTTCCGTTCCGTTCCATTCCATTCCATTCCATTCCATTCCATTCCATTCCATTCCACAGTATGCTATTCTTTTCCTTTCTTTCAACAAGCTCTCAATCTGTCACCCTGGCTGGATTGCAGTGGAAGTACATCAGCTCACATTTTATTTCACTGTTCCATTCCATTCATTTCCATTCCTTTCCATTCCATTCCACTCCAGTCAACTCCACTCCACTCCACTCCACTCCACTCCACTCCACTCCACTCCACGCCAATCCATTCCATTCCATTTCATTCTATTCCATTCAGTTCCGTTCATTTCTTTTCAATTCGATTTCATTCCATTCTCTTCTATTATGTTCAATTGTACTCCATTCCATTCCATTCTTATTTCTCCAACTTCTCAAACTGTCACCCTGATTATATTGCAGTTCCACAATGTCAGCTTACTTTTTACTTCACCGTTAAATTCCTTTAAATTTCATTCCCTTCCTTTCCATGTCATTCCATTCCATTAACTTCCATTCCATTGCATTGCATTCCATTCCATTCCATTCCATTCCATTCCATTCCATTCCACTCCATTCCACGTGATGGTCTCCTTTCCATTCCATTCCATTTCATTCCATTCCATTCCTTTCCTTTAAACACTAATCTATTCTATTCCTTTCATTCAACAATTTCTCAATCTGTCATCCTGGCTAGATTTCAGTGTTGCAGTATCACCCCTCATTTTATTTCATCATTCCTTTCTATTCCATTCCATTCCAATCCATTCCCTTCCATTCCGTTGCGTTCCATTCCATTCCATTTCAGTCCAGTCTGTTCCATTCCTTTCCATTGCAACCCATTCCATTCTATTCCATTCCATTCCATTCCATTCCATTCCATTCCATTCCATTCCTTCCATTCCATTCCATCCTTTCCGTTCCATTGCATTCCATTCCTTCCATTCTATTCCATTCCATTCCTTCCATTCCATTCCATTCCATTCAACTCCTTTCCATTCCACACTCTTTTATTCTATTCCTTTCTTTCAACAAGTTCTCAATATGTAACCCTTGTAGGATTGCAGTTGCACAATGTCAGCTCCAATTTCATTTCACCATTCCATTCCATTCATTACATTCCCTTCCATTCCATTTCATTACATTCCGTTCAACTCCGTTCCGTTGCACTCCATTCCATTTCATTCCATTCCATTCCAAACTACTCTGTTCTACTCCTTTCTTTCAACATGTTCTCAATCTATCACCCTCTGTCACCCTGGCTGGATTGCAGTGGCACAATGTCGGCTCGCATTTTGATACACCGTTACATTCCATTCCTTTCTTTTCCACTCCATGCCATTTCATTCGATTCCATTCCATTCAATTTCATTCCACTCCTTCCATTCCGATCCATAGCAATACATTACTTTCCATTCCATTACTTTCCATTCCATTCTCTTCCAATCAATTCCATTCCAATCCATTCCATTCTACTCTATTCCATTCCATTACGTTCCATTCCATTCCACTCCACTCCATGCAATTCCACACTATTCTATCCTTTTCCTTTCTTTAAAAATGTTCTACATCTCTCACCCTGGCTGGATTGCAGTGGCACAATGTCAGCTCACATTTTATTTCACCTTTCCATTCCATTCCATTTCTTTCCACTCCATTCAAATCCATTCCTTTCGATTGCACACTATTCTATTCTATTCTTTTATTTAAACAAGTTCTATATCTGTCACCCTGGCACTATTGCAATACCACCATGTCAGCTCACATTTTATTTCACCGTTACATTCTATTCCACTCCATTCCACTCCCTTCCATTCTGTTCCGTTCCATTCTATTCCGTTCCGTTCCATTCTGTTCCATTGCATTCCATCCCATTCCATTCCATTCCATTACATTCAATTCCATTCCAATCCATTCCACACAATTCTATTCTATTGCTTTCTTTAAACAAGTTCTCAGTATGTCACCCTGGCTGGATTGCAGTGGCACAATGTCAGCTCACATTTACTTTAACCATTCCATTCTGTTCCATTCCATTCCATTCCATTCCATTCCATTCCATTCCATTCCATTCCATTCCATTCCATTCATTTCCATTCGTTTCCATTACACTCCGTTCCATTCCATTCAATTGCATTCCACACTATTCTCTTCTCTTCCTTTCTTTCAACAAGTTCTCAATCGGTCACCCTGGGTGGATTGCAGTGACACAATATCAGCTCACATTTCATTTCACTGTTCATTCCATTCCATTCCATTCCATTCCATTCCATTCCGTTCCGTTCCGTTCCGTTCCGTTCCATTCCGTTCCATTCCATTCCATTCCATTCCATTCCATTCCATTCCATTCCGTTCCATTCCATTCCATTCTCTTCCATTGCACTCCATTCTATTCCATTCCAGACTATTCGATTCTATTACTTTCTTTCAGCAAGTTCTTTATCTGTCACCCTGGCTGGATTGCGGTGGCACAATATCAGCTCACATTTAATTTAACCATTCCATTCCATTTCATTCCATTCCATTCCATTCCATTCCTTTCCATTCCTTTCCTTTCCATTCCATTCCATTCCATTCCATTCCATTCCATTCCACAGTATGCTATTCTTTTCCTTTCTTTCAACAAGCTCTCAATCTGTCACCCTGGCTGGATTGCAGTGGAAGTACATCAGCTCACATTTTATTTCACTGTTCCATTCCATTCATTTCCATTCCTTTCCATTCCATTCCACTCCAGTCAACTCCACTCCACTCCACTCCACTCCACTCCACTCCACTCCACTCCACGCCAATCCATTCCATTCCATTTCATTCTATTCCATTCAGTTCCGTTCAATTCTTTTCAATTCTATTTCATTCCATTCTCTTCTATTATGTTCAATTGTACTCCATTCCATTCCATTCTTATTTCTCCAACTTCTCAAACTGTCACCCTGATTATATTGCAGTTCCACAATGTCAGCTTACTTTTTACTTCACCGTTAAATTCCTTTAAATTTCATTCCCTTCCTTTCCATGTCATTCCATTCCATTAACTTCCATTCCATTGCATTGCATTCCATTCCATTCCATTCCATTCCATTCCATTCCATTCCACTCCATTCCACGTGATGGTCTCCTTTCCATTCCATTCCATTTCATTCCATTCCATTCCTTTCCTTTAAACACTAATCTATTGTATTCCTTTCATTCAACAATTTCTCAATCTGTCATCCTGGCTAGATTTCAGTGTTGCAGTATCACCCCTCATTTTATTTCATCATTCCTTTCTATTCCATTCCATTCCAATCCATTCCCTTCCATTCCGTTGCGTTCCATTCCATTCCATTTCAGTCCAGTCTGTTCCATTCCTTTCCATTGCAACCCATTCCATTCTATTCCATTCCATTCCATTCCATTCCATTCCATTCCATTCCATTCCTTCCATTCCATTCCATCCTTTCCGTTCCATTGCATTCCATTCCTTCCATTCTATTCCATTCCATTCCTTCCATTCCATTCCATTCCATTCAACTCCTTTCCATTCCACACTCTTTTATTCTATTCCTTTCTTTCAACAAGTTCTCAATATGTAACCCTTGTAGGATTGCAGTTGCACAATGTCAGCTCCAATTTCATTTCACCATTCCATTCCATTCATTACATTCCCTTCCATTCCATTTCATTACATTCCGTTCAACTCCGTTCCGTTGCACTCCATTCCATTTCATTCCATTCCATTCCAAACTACTCTGTTCTACTCCTTTCTTTCAACATGTTCTCAATCTATCACCCTCTGTCACCCTGGCTGGATTGCAGTGGCACAATGTCGGCTCGCATTTTGCTACACCGATTCATTCCATTCCATTCTTTTCCACTCCATGCCATTTCATTCGATTCCATTCCATTCAATTTCATTCCACTCCTTCCATTCCGATCCATAGCAATACATTACTTTCCATTCCATTACTTTCCATTCCATTCTCTTCCAATCAATTCCATTCCAATCCATTCCATTCTACTCTATTCCATTCCATTACGTTCCATTCCATTCCACTCCACTCCATGCAATTCCACACTATTCTATCCTTTTCCTTTCTTTAAAAATGTTCTACATCTCTCACCCTGGCTGGATTGCAGTGGCACAATGTCAGCTCACATTTTATTTCACCTTTCCATTCAATTCCATTTCATTCCACTCCATTCAAATCCATTCCTTTCGATTGCACACTATTCTATTCTATTCTTTTATTTAAACAAGTTCTATATCTGTCACCCTGGCAGTATTGCAATACCACCATGTCAGCTCACATTTTATTTCACCGTTACATTCTATTCCACTCCATTCCACTCCCTTCCATTCCGTTCCGTTCCATTCTATTCCGTTCCGTTCCATTCTGTTCCATTGCATTCCATCCCATTCCATTCCATTCCATTACATTCAATTCCATTCCAATCCATTCCACACAATTCTATTCTATTGCTTTCTTTAAACAAGTTCTCAGTATGTCACCCTGGCTGGATTGCAGTGGCATAATGTCAGCTCACATTTACTTTAACCATTCCATTCTGTTCCATTCCATTCCATTCCATTCCATTCCATTCCATTCCATTCCATTCATTTCCATTCGTTTCCATTACACTCCGTTCCATTCCATTCAATTGCATTCCACACTATTCTCTTCTCTTCCTTTCTTTCAACAAGTTCTCAATCGGTCACCCTGGGTGGATTGCAGTGACACAATATCAGCTCACATTTCATTTCACTGTTCATTCCATTCCATTCCATTCCATTCCATTCCATTCCGTTCCGTTCCGTTCCGTTCCGTTCCATTCCTTTCCATTCCATTCCATTCCATTCCATTCCATTCCATTCCATTCCGTTCCATTCCATTCCATTCTCTTCCATTGCACTCCATTCTATTCCATTCCAGACTATTCGATTCTATTACTTTCTTTCAGCAAGTTCTTTATCTGTCACCCTGGCTGGATTGCGGTGGCACAATATCAGCTCACATTTAATTTAACCATTCCATTCCATTTCATTCCATTCCATTCCATTCCATTCCTTTCCATTCCTTTCCGTTCCATTCCATTCCATTCCATTCCATTCCATTCCATTCCACAGTATGCTATTCTTTTCCTTTCTTTCAACAAGCTCTCAATCTGTCACCCTGGCTGGATTGCAGTGGAAGTACATCAGCTCACATTTTATTTCACTGTTCCATTCCATTCATTTCCATTCCTTTCCATTCCATTCCACTCCAGTCAACTCCACTCCACTCCACTCCACTCCACTCCACTCCACTCCACTCCACGCCAATCCATTCCATTCCATTTCATTCTATTCCATTCAGTTCCGTTCAATTCTTTTCAATTCTATTTCATTCCATTCTCTTCTATTATGTTCAATTGTACTCCATTCCATTCCATTCTTATTTCTCCAACTTCTCAAACTGTCACCCTGATTATATTGCAGTTCCACAATGTCAGCTTACTTTTTACTTCACCGTTAAATTCCTTTAAATTTCATTCCCTTCCTTTCCATGTCATTCCATTCCATTAACTTCCATTCCATTGCATTGCATTCCATTCCATTCCATTCCATTCCATTCCATTCCATTCCACTCCATTCCACGTGATGGTCTCCTTTCCATTCCATTCCATTTCATTCCATTCCATTCCTTTCCTTTAAACACTAATCTATTGTATTCCTTTCATTCAACAATTTCTCAATCTGTCATCCTGGCTAGATTTCAGTGTTGCAGTATCACCCCTCATTTTATTTCATCATTCCTTTCTATTCCATTCCATTCCAATCCATTCCCTTCCATTCCGTTGCGTTCCATTCCATTCCATTTCAGTCCAGTCTGTTCCATTCCTTTCCATTGCAACCCATTCCATTCTATTCCATTCCATTCCATTCCATTCCATTCCATTCCATTCCATTCCTTCCATTCCATTCCATCCTTTCCGTTCCATTGCATTCCATTCCTTCCATTCTATTCCATTCCATTCCTTCCATTCCATTCCATTCCATTCAACTCCTTTCCATTCCACACTCTTTTATTCTATTCCTTTCTTTCAACAAGTTCTCAATATGTAACCCTTGTAGGATTGCAGTTGCACAATGTCAGCTCCAATTTCATTTCACCATTCCATTCCATTCATTACATTCCCTTCCATTCCATTTCATTACATTCCGTTCAACTCCGTTCCGTTGCACTCCATTCCATTTCATTCCATTCCATTCCAAACTACTCTGTTCTACTCCTTTCTTTCAACATGTTCTCAATCTATCACCCTCTGTCACCCTGGCTGGATTGCAGTGGCACAATGTCGGCTCGCATTTTGCTACACCGATTCATTCCATTCCTTTCTTTTCCACTCCATGCCATTTCATTCGATTCCATTCCATTCAATTACATTCCACTCCTTCCATTCCGATCCATAGCAATACATTACTTTCCATTCCATTACTTTCCATTCCATTCTCTTCCAATCAATTCCATTCCAATCCATTCCATTCTACTCTATTCCATTCCATTACGTTCCATTCCATTCCACTCCACTCCATGCAATTCCACACTATTCTATCCTTTTCCTTTCTTTAAAAATGTTCTACATCTCTCACCCTGGCTGGATTGCAGTGGCACAATGTCAGCTCACATTTTATTTAACCTTTCCATTCAATTCCATTTCTTTCCACTCCATTCAAATCCATTCCTTTCGATTGCACACTATTCTATTCTATTCTTTTATTTAAACAAGTTCTATATCTGTCACCCTGGCAGTATTGCAATACCACCATGTCAGCTCACATTTTATTTCACCGTTACATTCTATTCCACTCCATTCCACTCCCTTCCATTCCGTTCCGTTCCATTCTATTCCGTTCCGTTCCATTCTGTTCCATTGCATTCCATCCCATTCCATTCCATTCCATTACATTCAATTCCATTCCAATCCATTCCAAACAATTCTATTCTATTGCTTTCTTTAAACAAGTTCTCAGTATGTCACCCTGGCTGGATTGCAGTGGCACAATGTCAGCTCACATTTACTTTAACCATTCCATTCTGTTCCATTCCATTCCATTCCATTCCATTCCATTCCATTCCATTCCATTCCATTCATTTCCATTCGTTTCCATTACACTCCGTTCCATTCCATTCAATTGCATTCCACACTATTCTCTTCTCTTCCTTTCTTTCAACAAGTTCTCAATCGGTCACCCTGGGTGGATTGCAGTGACACAATATCAGCTCACATTTCATTTCACTGTTCATTCCATTCCATTCCATTCCATTCCATTCCATTCCGTTCCGTTCCGTTCCGTTCCATTCCGTTCCATTCCATTCCATTCCATTCCATTCCATTCCATTCCATTCCATTCCATTCCATTCTCTTCCATTGCACTCCATTCTATTCCATTCCAGACTATTCGATTCTATTACTTTCTTTCAGCAAGTTCTTTATCTGTCACCCTGGCTGGATTGCGGTGGCACAATATCAGCTCATATTTAATTTAACCATTCCATTCCATTTCATTCCATTCCATTCCATTCCATTCCGTTCCATTCCGTTCCGTTCCATTCCATTCCATTCCATTCCATTCCATTCCATTCCATTCCACAGTATGCTATTCTTTTCCTTTCTTTCAACAAGCTCTCAATCTGTCACCCTGGCTGGATTGCAGAGGAAGTACGTCAGCTCACATTTTATTTCACTGTTCCATTCCATTCATTTCCATTCCATTCCATTCCATTCCATTCCATTCCATTCCATTCCACTCCACTCAACTCCACTCCACTCCACTGCACTCCACTCCACGCCATTCCATTCCATTCCATTTCATTCTATTACATTTAATTCCGTTCAATTCTTTTCAATTCGATTTCATTCCATTCTCTTCTATTATGTTCAATTGCACTCCATTCCATGCCATTCTTATTTCACCAACTTCTCAAACTGTCACCCAGATTATATTGCAGTTCCACAATGTCAGCTTACTTTTTACTTCACCGTTAAATTCCTTTCCATTCCATTCCCTTCCTTTCCATGTCATTCCTTTCCATTCCCTTCCATTCCATTGCATTCCATTCCATTGCATTCCATTCCATTCCATTCCATTCCATTCCATTCCATTCCATTCCATTCCATTGCATTCCATTCCATTCCATTCCATTCCATTCCATTCCATTCCATTCCATTCCATTTCACTCCATTCCACGTGATGGTCTCCATTCCATTCCTTTCCATTCCATTTCATTCCATTCCATTCCTTTCCTTTAAACACTAATCTATTCTATTCCTTTCATTCAACAATTTCTCAATCTGTCACCCTGGCTAGATTTCAGTGTTGCAGTATCACCCCTCATTTTATTTCATCATTCCTTTCTATTCCATTCCATTCCAATCCATTCCCTTCCATTCCGTTGCGTTCCATTACATTCCATTTCAGTACATTCTGTTCCATTCCTTTCCATTGCAACCCATTCCATTCTATTCCATTCCATTCCATTCCATTCCTTCCATTCCATTCCATCCTTTCCGTTCCATTCCATTCCATTCCTTCCATTCTATTCCATTCCATTCCTTCCATTCCATTCCATTCCATTCCATTCCACTCCTTTCCATTCCACACTCTTTTATTCTATTCCTTTCTTTCAACAAGTTCTCAATATGTAACACTTGTAGGATTGCAGTTGCACAATGTCAGCTCCAATTTCATTTCACCATTCAATTCCATTCCATTCATTACATTCCCTTCCATTCCATTTCATTACTTTCTCTTCAATTCCGTTCCGTTGCACTCCATTCCATTTCATTCCATTCCATTCCAAACTACTCTGTTCTACTCCTTTCTTTCAACATGTTCTCAATCTATCACCCGCTGTCACCCTGGCTGGAGTGCAGTGGTACAATATCGGCTCGCATTTTGCTACACCGTTTCATTCCATTCCTTTCTTTTCCACTCCATGCCATTTCATTCGATTCCATTACATTCCGTTCCATTGCACTCCATTCCCTTCCATCCCATTCCATTCCATTCCATTCCATTCCATTCCATTCCATTCCATTCCATTCCATTATATTACATTGCACACTATTCTATGCTACTCCTTTGTTTCAACAATTCTCAATATGTCACCCTGGCTGGATTTCAGTGGCACAGTGTCAGCTCACACTTTCTTTCACCATTGCATTCCATTCCATTCCATTCCATTCCATTCTATTCCATTCCATTCCATTCATTTCCATTCTGTTCCATTACACTCCATTCCATTCCATTCCATTCCATTCCATTCCATTCCATTCCACACGATCCTATTATCTTCCTTTCTTTCCATACGTTCTCAATCTGTCAGCCTGGCTGAATTGCAGTGGCACAATGTCAGCTCACATTTTATTTCACCGTTCCATTCCGTTCCATTCCATTCCATTCCATTCCTCTCCATTCCAATCCTCACTATTCGTTTCTATTCCTTTTTTCAACAATTTCTCAATCTGTCACCCTGGCTGGTTTGCAGTGGCACAATATCAGCTCACATTTTATTTCACCATTCCATTCCTTTCCATTCCATTCCATTCCATTCCATTCCATTCCATTCCATTCCACACTATGCTATTCCATTGCTTTCTTTCAACAAGCTCCCAATCTGTCACCCTGGCTGGATTGCAGTGGCAGAATAGTAGCTCACATTTTGTTTCACTGATCCATTCCATTCATTTCCATTCCATTCCATTCCCCTCCATTCCATTCCATTCCATTTCATTCTATTCCATTCAATTCCATTCAATTCTATTCCAATCGATTTCATTCCATTCTCTTCTGTTATGTTCAACTGCCCTCCATTCCATTCCATTCCATTCCATTGCATTCCATCCCATTCCATTCCATTTCATTCCATTCCGTTCCATTCAATTCCATTCCACTCCTTTCCTTTCCATTTCATTCGATACCGTTCCATTCCCTTCCAATCTACACTGTTCTTTTCTATACCTTTCTTTCAAAAAGTTCTCAATATGTTACCCTGGCTTTATTGCAGTGTCAGAATGTCAACTCACGTTATATTTCAACGTTAGATTCCATTCCATTCCCTGCCATTCCATTCCATTCCATTCCATTCCATACCTTTCCATTTCAATCCACTGCGTTCCATTGAACTCCAATGCATTCCACTCCATTCCATTCCATTCCATTCCATTCCATTCCATTCCATTCCATTCCATTCCATTTTTGTTTCAACAAGTTCTCAATCTGTCACCCTTGCTGGATTGCAGTTCCACAATGTCAGCTTACATTTTCTTTTATGTTCCATTCCAATCCATTCCATTCCATTCCATTCCCTTCAATTCCATTGCATTCCATTTTGTTCCATACAGTTCCATTCCGTTCCATTGCCCTACATTCCATTCCATTCCATTCCATTACATTCCACTCCATTCCTTTCCATTGCAGACTATTCTTTTCTATTCCTTTCTTTCAGCGAGTTCTCAATCTGTAACCCTATCTGTATTGCATTGGCTCAATGTCAGCTCACATTTTGTTTCACCATTGCATTCCATTTCATCCCATTCCATTCCATACCATTCCATTCCATATCATTCCATTCCATTCCACAGTATTCTATTCTATTCTTTTCTTTCAATATGTTGTCAATGTGTCACCCTGGCTGGATTGCATTGGCACAATGTCAGCTTACATTTTACTTCACCATTGTATTCCTTTCCATTCCATTTCATTCCATTCAGTTCCATTCCGTTCCGTTGCCCTCTATTCCATGTCATTCCATTCAATTCCATTCCATTCCACACTATCCTATTCTGTTCTTTCCTTCCAAAAAGTTCTCAATCACTCACCCTGGCTGAATTGCTGTGCGACAATTTCAGTTCTCATTTTATTTCACTGTGCCATTCCATTCCATTGCATTCCATTCCATTCCATTCCATTCCACATTATTCTATTCTATTCCTTTGGTTCTACAAGTTCTCAATCTGTCAACTTGGCTGGATTTCAGTGGTGCCATGTCAGCCCAAGTTTTATTTCACCGTTCCATTCTACTAAATTCCATTCCGTTCCATTCCATTCCGTTCCGTTCCATGCCATTCAGTTCCATTGTGTTTCATTCCATTCCATTTCACTCCATTCCGTTCCATTCCGTTCAATTGCACTCCATTCCATTCCATTCCATTCCATTCCATTCCATTCCATTCCATTCCATTCATTTCATTGCCCACTATTCTATTCTATTAGTTTCTTTCAACTAGTTCTCAATCTGTATCTCTGGTTGCTTTGCATTGGTACAATGTCAGCTCACATTTTATTTCACTGTTCCATTCCATTCCATCCGATTCCGTTCCATTTCATTCCATCCCGTTCCATTCAATTCAATTGCACTCCATTCCATTCCATTCCATTCCATTCCATTCCATTCCATTCCTTTCCATTCCATTCTTATTTCATCAACTTCTCAAACTGTCACCCTGATTTTATTGCAGTTCTACAATGTCAGCTTACTTTTTATTTCACCGTTCCTTTCCATTCTGTTCCGTTCCCTTCCTTTCCATTTCATTCCATTCCTTTCAATTGCATTCCATTCCATTCCATTCCATTCCATTCCATTCCATTCCATTCCATTGCATTACATTCCGTTCCCCATTATTGTATTATATTCCTCGCTTTCAAGCAGTTCTCAATCTCTCACCCTGGCTCAATTGCTGTGGCTCAATGTCAGCTTCCATTTTATTTCACCTTTCCATTCCATTCCATTCTATTCCATTCCATTCCATTCCATTCCATCCCATTCCATTCCATTCCACTATTCCATTCCATTCCATTCCATTCCATTCCACAGTATTCTATTCTATTCATTTCTTTCAATATGATCTCAATGTGTCACCCTGGCTGGATTGCATTGGCACAATGTCAGCTCACATTTTATTTCACCATTCCATTCCATTCCATTCCATTCCCTTCCATTCCATTCCATTCATTTCCTTTCCGTTCCATTGGCCTCTGTTCCATTCCATTCCATTCCATTCCACTCCATTCCATTCCATTCCACACTATCCTATTCTGTTCTTTCCTTCCAAAATGTTCTCAATCTCTCACCCTGCCTGAATGGCCGTGGCACATTGTCAGCTTTCATTATATTTCACTGTGCCATTCCATTCCATTCCATTCCATTCCATTCCATTCCATTCCATTCCATTCCAACTTCATCCCATTCCGTTCCATTGCACTCCATTCCATTCCATTCCACACTATTCTGTTCTATTCCCTTCTTTCAACAGGTTCTCAATCTGTCACCCTGGCTGGATTGCGTGGCACAAGGTAAGCTCGCATTTTATTTCAACATTCCATTCGATTCCATTCTATGCCATGCCATGCCATTCCATTCCATTCCATTCCATTCCATTCCATTCCATTCCATTCATTTCCATTCTATTCCATTCCCTTCCATTCAATTCAATTCCTTTCCATTCCATTCCCCTCCATTCCTCACTATTCTATTCTATACCTTTCTTCCAAAAAGTTCTGAATCTGACACGCTGGCTGGATTGCAGTGGCTCAAATTTTGCTCAAATATTTTTCCCCATTCCATTCCATCCTATTCCATTCCAATCCATTCCATTCGACTCCATTCCATTACATTACATTCCATAACATTACATTCCACATTCTTCTATTCTATTCTATTCCATTCTTTCAAAAAGTTCTCAATCTGTACCCTGGCTGATTTTAATTGTCACAATGTCAGCTCATATTTTATTTCACCATTGCAATCCATCCCATTGAATTCCATTCCATTCCATTTCATTTCATTAAATTCCTTTCCATTCCGTTCCAGTGCACTCCATTACATTCCAATCCATTCCATTCCATTCCACTCCATTCCATTCCATTCCATTCCATTCCATTCACTTCCATTCAATTCCATTTCATTCTATTCCTTTCCATTCCATTCCATTGCACTCCATTTAATTCCATTCCATTCCCTTACATTCCATTCCATTCCATTCCATTCCATTCCATTCCATTCCATTCCATTCCATTCCATTCCATTCCACACTATTCTATTCTATTCCTTTCTTACAATAAATCCTCAATCTGTCACACTGGCTGGATTGCAGTTCCTCAGTGTCAGCTCACATTTTATTTCACCATTCCATTCCATTTTATTCCTTTCCGTTCCATTTCCTGCCATTGCACCCCTTCAATTTGATTCAATTACAATCAATTCCATTCTATTCTTTTCCATTCCCTTCCACACTATTCTATTCTATTCCTTTCTTTCAACAACTTCTCAATCTGTCCCTCTGGCTGGAATTCAGTTGCACATTATCAGCTCACATTTTATTTCACCATTCCATTCCATTCCATTCCACTCCAATCCATTCCATTCCATTCCTTTCCATTCCATTCAATTCCATTCCATTCCAATCCATTCCAGTCCACTCCATTCCATTCCATTCCTTTCCATTCCATTGCATTCCATTCCGTTTCATTCCACTTCATTCCATTCCAATCCATAGCAATACATTACTTTCCATTCCATTACATTCCCTTCCATTCCCTTCCAATCAATTCCATTCCAATCCATTCCATTCTACACTATTCCATTCCATTACGTTCCATTCCATTCCACTCCACTCCATGCAATTCCACACTATTCTATCCTATTCCTTTCTTTAAACAAGTTCTACATCTCTCACCCTGGCTGGATTGCAGTGGCACAATGTCAGCTCACATTTTATTTCACCTTTGCATTCCATTCCATTTCTTTCCACTCCATTCAATTCCATTCCTTTCCATTGCACACTATTCTATTGTATTCTTTTCTTTAAACAAGTTCTAAATCTGCCACCCTGGCAGTATTGCAATGGCACCATATCAGCTCACATTTTATTTCACCGTTACATTAAATTCCACTCCATTCCATTCCATTCCATTCCATTCTATTCCGTTCCGTTCCATTCCATTCCATTGCATTCCATCCCTTTCCGTTCCATGCCATTCCACTCCATTCAATTCCACACAATTCTATTCTATTCCTTTCTTTCAACAAGTTCTCACTATGTCACCCTGGCTGGATTGCAGTGGCACAATGTCAGCTCATATTTCATTTCACCGTTCCATTCCATTCTGTTGCATTCCATTCCATTCCATTCATTCCATTCCCTTCCATTCCATTTGATTACTTTCCGGTCAATTCCATTCCCGTGCATTCCATTCCATTTCATTCCATTCCACTCAAAACTATTCTATTCTACTCCTTTCTTTCAACATGTTCTCAATCTGTCACCCTTGCTGGATTGCAGTAGCACAATGTCAGCTCACATTTTGTTACTCCGTTTCATTACATTCCATTCTTTTCCACTCCATTCCATTCCATTTCATTCCGTTCCATTCCATTCCGTTCCATTGCACTCCATTCCATTCCATTCCATTCCATTCCATTCCATTCCATTCCATTCCATTGCTTTCCATTCTTTCCATTCCATTACATTCCACACTATGCTATTCTACTCCTTTGTTTCAACAATTCTTAATATGTCA